>NW_027330511.1:0-7500 GCF_019914945.1 Typha latifolia | reverse complement strand
TTTAGGGTTTAGGGTTTAGGGTTTAGGGTTTAGGGTTTAGGGTTTAGGGTTTAGGGTTTAGGGTTTAGGGTTTAGGGTTTAGGGTTTAGGGTTTAGGGTTTAGGGTTTAGGGTTTAGGGTTTAGGGTTTAGGGTTTAGGGTTTAGGGTTTAGGGTTTAGGGTTTAGGGTTTAGGGTTTAGGGTTTAGGGTTTAGGGTTTAGGGTTTAGGGTTTAGGGTTTAGGGTTTAGGGTTTAGGGTTTAGGGTTTAGGGTTTAGGGTTTAGGGTTTAGGGTTTAGGGTTTAGGGTTTAGGGTTTAGGGTTTAGGGTTTAGGGTTTAGGGTTTAGGGTTTAGGGTTTAGGGTTTAGGGTTTAGGGTTTAGGGTTTAGGGTTTAGGGTTTAGGGTTTAGGGTTTAGGGTTTAGGGTTTAGGGTTTAGGGTTTAGGGTTTAGGGTTTAGGGTTTAGGGTTTAGGGTTTAGGGTTTAGGGTTTAGGGTTTAGGGTTTAGGGTTTAGGGTTTAGGGTTTAGGGTTTAGGGTTTAGGGTTTAGGGTTTAGGGTTTAGGGTTTAGGGTTTAGGGTTTAGGGTTTAGGGTTTAGGGTTTAGGGTTTAGGGTTTAGGGTTTAGGGTTTAGGGTTTAGGGTTTAGGGTTTAGGGTTTAGGGTTTAGGGTTTAGGGTTTAGGGTTTAGGGTTTAGGGTTTAGGGTTTAGGGTTTAGGGTTTAGGGTTTAGGGTTTAGGGTTTAGGGTTTAGGGTTTAGGGTTTAGGGTTTAGGGTTTAGGGTTTAGGGTTTAGGGTTTAGGGTTTAGGGTTTAGGGTTTAGGGTTTAGGGTTTAGGGTTTAGGGTTTAGGGTTTAGGGTTTAGGGTTTAGGGTTTAGGGTTTAGGGTTTAGGGTTTAGGGTTTAGGGTTTAGGGTTTAGGGTTTAGGGTTTAGGGTTTAGGGTTTAGGGTTTAGGGTTTAGGGTTTAGGGTTTAGGGTTTAGGGTTTAGGGTTTAGGGTTTAGGGTTTAGGGTTTAGGGTTTAGGGTTTAGGGTTTAGGGTTTAGGGTTTAGGGTTTAGGGTTTAGGGTTTAGGGTTTAGGGTTTAGGGTTTAGGGTTTAGGGTTTAGGGTTTAGGGTTTAGGGTTTAGGGTTTAGGGTTTAGGGTTTAGGGTTTAGGGTTTAGGGTTTAGGGTTTAGGGTTTAGGGTTTAGGGTTTAGGGTTTAGGGTTTAGGGTTTAGGGTTTAGGGTTTAGGGTTTAGGGTTTAGGGTTTAGGGTTTAGGGTTTAGGGTTTAGGGTTTAGGGTTTAGGGTTTAGGGTTTAGGGTTTAGGGTTTAGGGTTTAGGGTTTAGGGTTTAGGGTTTAGGGTTTAGGGTTTAGGGTTTAGGGTTTAGGGTTTAGGGTTTAGGGTTTAGGGTTTAGGGTTTAGGGTTTAGGGTTTAGGGTTTAGGGTTTAGGGTTTAGGGTTTAGGGTTTAGGGTTTAGGGTTTAGGGTTTAGGGTTTAGGGTTTAGGGTTTAGGGTTTAGGGTTTAGGGTTTAGGGTTTAGGGTTTAGGGTTTAGGGTTTAGGGTTTAGGGTTTAGGGTTTAGGGTTTAGGGTTTAGGGTTTAGGGTTTAGGGTTTAGGGTTTAGGGTTTAGGGTTTAGGGTTTAGGGTTTAGGGTTTAGGGTTTAGGGTTTAGGGTTTAGGGTTTAGGGTTTAGGGTTTAGGGTTTAGGGTTTAGGGTTTAGGGTTTAGGGTTTAGGGTTTAGGGTTTAGGGTTTAGGGTTTAGGGTTTAGGGTTTAGGGTTTAGGGTTTAGGGTTTAGGGTTTAGGGTTTAGGGTTTAGGGTTTAGGGTTTAGGGTTTAGGGTTTAGGGTTTAGGGTTTAGGGTTTAGGGTTTAGGGTTTAGGGTTTAGGGTTTAGGGTTTAGGGTTTAGGGTTTAGGGTTTAGGGTTTAGGGTTTAGGGTTTAGGGTTTAGGGTTTAGGGTTTAGGGTTTAGGGTTTAGGGTTTAGGGTTTAGGGTTTAGGGTTTAGGGTTTAGGGTTTAGGGTTTAGGGTTTAGGGTTTAGGGTTTAGGGTTTAGGGTTTAGGGTTTAGGGTTTAGGGTTTAGGGTTTAGGGTTTAGGGTTTAGGGTTTAGGGTTTAGGGTTTAGGGTTTAGGGTTTAGGGTTTAGGGTTTAGGGTTTTAGGGTTTAGGGTTTAGGGTTTAGGGTTTAGGGTTTAGGGTTTAGGGTTTAGGGTTTAGGGTTTAGGGTTTAGGGTTTAGGGTTTAGGGTTTAGGGTTTAGGGTTTAGGGTTTAGGGTTTAGGGTTTAGGGTTTAGGGTTTAGGGTTTAGGGTTTAGGGTTTAGGGTTTAGGGTTTAGGGTTTAGGGTTTAGGGTTTAGGGTTTAGGGTTTAGGGTTTAGGGTTTAGGGTTTAGGGTTTAGGGTTTAGGGTTTAGGGTTTAGGGTTTAGGGTTTAGGGTTTAGGGTTTAGGGTTTAGGGTTTAGGGTTTAGGGTTTAGGGTTTAGGGTTTAGGGTTTAGGGTTTAGGGTTTAGGGTTTAGGGTTTAGGGTTTAGGGTTTAGGGTTTAGGGTTTAGGGTTTAGGGTTTAGGGTTTAGGGTTTAGGGTTTAGGGTTTAGGGTTTAGGGTTTAGGGTTTAGGGTTTAGGGTTTAGGGTTTAGGGTTTAGGGTTTAGGGTTTAGGGTTTAGGGTTTAGGGTTTAGGGTTTAGGGTTTAGGGTTTAGGGTTTAGGGTTTAGGGTTTAGGGTTTAGGGTTTAGGGTTTAGGGTTTAGGGTTTAGGGTTTAGGGTTTAGGGTTTAGGGTTTAGGGTTTAGGGTTTAGGGTTTAGGGTTTAGGGTTTAGGGTTTAGGGTTTAGGGTTTAGGGTTTAGGGTTTAGGGTTTAGGGTTTAGGGTTTAGGGTTTAGGGTTTAGGGTTTAGGGTTTAGGGTTTAGGGTTTAGGGTTTAGGGTTTAGGGTTTAGGGTTTAGGGTTTAGGGTTTAGGGTTTAGGGTTTAGGGTTTAGGGTTTAGGGTTTAGGGTTTAGGGTTTAGGGTTTAGGGTTTAGGGTTTAGGGTTTAGGGTTTAGGGTTTAGGGTTTAGGGTTTAGGGTTTAGGGTTTAGGGTTTAGGGTTTAGGGTTTAGGGTTTAGGGTTTAGGGTTTAGGGTTTAGGGTTTAGGGTTTAGGGTTTAGGGTTTAGGGTTTAGGGTTTAGGGTTTAGGGTTTAGGGTTTAGGGTTTAGGGTTTAGGGTTTAGGGTTTAGGGTTTAGGGTTTAGGGTTTAGGGTTTAGGGTTTAGGGTTTAGGGTTTAGGGTTTAGGGTTTAG
The DNA here is from genome assembly GCF_019914945.1 of Typha latifolia. Taxonomy (NCBI): domain Eukaryota; kingdom Viridiplantae; phylum Streptophyta; class Magnoliopsida; order Poales; family Typhaceae; genus Typha; species Typha latifolia. Next base: position 4,246 of record NW_027330511.1, on the reverse strand, counting down.
GGTTTAGGGTTTAGGGTTTAGGGTTTAGGGTTTAGGGTTTAGGGTTTAGGGTTTAGGGTTTAGGGTTTAGGGTTTAGGGTTTAGGGTTTAGGGTTTAGGGTTTAGGGTTTAGGGTTTAGGGTTTAGGGTTTAGGGTTTAGGGTTTAGGGTTTAGGGTTTAGGGTTTAGGGTTTAGGGTTTAGGGTTTAGGGTTTAGGGTTTAGGGTTTAGGGTTTAGGGTTTTTAGGGTTTAGGGTTTAGGGTTTAGGGTTTAGGGTTTAGGGTTTAGGGTTTAGGGTTTAGGGTTTAGGGTTTAGGGTTTAGGGTTTAGGGTTTAGGGTTTAGGGTTTAGGGTTTTTAGGGTTTAGGGTTTAGGGTTTAGGGTTTAGGGTTTAGGGTTTAGGGTTTAGGGTTTAGGGTTTAGGGTTTAGGGTTTAGGGTTTAGGGTTTAGGGTTTAGGGTTTAGGGTTTAGGGTTTAGGGTTTAGGGTTTAGGGTTTAGGGTTTAGGGTTTAGGGTTTAGGGTTTAGGGTTTAGGGTTTAGGGTTTAGGGTTTAGGGTTTAGGGTTTAGGGTTTAGGGTTTAGGGTTTAGGGTTTAGGGTTTAGGGTTTAGGGTTTAGGGTTTAGGGTTTAGGGTTTAGGGTTTAGGGTTTAGGGTTTAGGGTTTAGGGTTTAGGGTTTAGGGTTTAGGGTTTAGGGTTTAGGGTTTAGGGTTTAGGGTTTAGGGTTTAGGGTTTAGGGTTTAGGGTTTAGGGTTTAGGGTTTAGGGTTTAGGGTTTAGGGTTTAGGGTTTAGGGTTTAGGGTTTAGGGTTTAGGGTTTAGGGTTTAGGGTTTAGGGTTTAGGGTTTAGGGTTTAGGGTTTAGGGTTTAGGGTTTAGGGTTTAGGGTTTAGGGTTTAGGGTTTAGGGTTTAGGGTTTAGGGTTTAGGGTTTAGGGTTTAGGGTTTAGGGTTTAGGGTTTAGGGTTTAGGGTTTAGGGTTTAGGGTTTAGGGTTTAGGGTTTAGGGTTTAGGGTTTAGGGTTTAGGGTTTAGGGTTTAGGGTTTAGGGTTTAGGGTTTAGGGTTTAGGGTTTAGGGTTTAGGGTTTAGGGTTTAGGGTTTAGGGTTTAGGGTTTAGGGTTTAGGGTTTAGGGTTTAGGGTTTAGGGTTTAGGGTTTAGGGTTTAGGGTTTAGGGTTTAGGGTTTAGGGTTTAGGGTTTAGGGTTTAGGGTTTAGGGTTTAGGGTTTAGGGTTTAGGGTTTAGGGTTTAGGGTTTAGGGTTTAGGGTTTAGGGTTTAGGGTTTAGGGTTTAGGGTTTAGGGTTTAGGGTTTAGGGTTTAGGGTTTAGGGTTTAGGGTTTAGGGTTTAGGGTTTAGGGTTTAGGGTTTAGGGTTTAGGGTTTAGGGTTTAGGGTTTAGGGTTTAGGGTTTAGGGTTTAGGGTTTAGGGTTTAGGGTTTAGGGTTTAGGGTTTAGGGTTTAGGGTTTAGGGTTTAGGGTTTAGGGTTTAGGGTTTAGGGTTTAGGGTTTAGGGTTTAGGGTTTAGGGTTTAGGGTTTAGGGTTTAGGGTTTAGGGTTTAGGGTTTAGGGTTTAGGGTTTAGGGTTTAGGGTTTAGGGTTTAGGGTTTAGGGTTTAGGGTTTAGGGTTTAGGGTTTAGGGTTTAGGGTTTAGGGTTTAGGGTTTAGGGTTTAGGGTTTAGGGTTTAGGGTTTAGGGTTTAGGGTTTAGGGTTTAGGGTTTAGGGTTTAGGGTTTAGGGTTTAGGGTTTAGGGTTTAGGGTTTAGGGTTTAGGGTTTAGGGTTTAGGGTTTAGGGTTTAGGGTTTAGGGTTTAGGGTTTAGGGTTTAGGGTTTAGGGTTTAGGGTTTAGGGTTTAGGGTTTAGGGTTTAGGGTTTAGGGTTTAGGGTTTAGGGTTTAGGGTTTAGGGTTTAGGGTTTAGGGTTTAGGGTTTAGGGTTTAGGGTTTAGGGTTTAGGGTTTAGGGTTTAGGGTTTAGGGTTTAGGGTTTAGGGTTTAGGGTTTAGGGTTTAGGGTTTAGGGTTTAGGGTTTAGGGTTTAGGGTTTAGGGTTTAGGGTTTAGGGTTTAGGGTTTAGGGTTTAGGGTTTAGGGTTTAGGGTTTAGGGTTTAGGGTTTAGGGTTTAGGGTTTAGGGTTTAGGGTTTAGGGTTTAGGGTTTAGGGTTTAGGGTTTAGGGTTTAGGGTTTAGGGTTTAGGGTTTAGGGTTTAGGGTTTAGGGTTTAGGGTTTAGGGTTTAGGGTTTAGGGTTTAGGGTTTAGGGTTTAGGGTTTAGGGTTTAGGGTTTAGGGTTTAGGGTTTAGGGTTTAGGGTTTAGGGTTTAGGGTTTAGGGTTTAGGGTTTAGGGTTTAGGGTTTAGGGTTTAGGGTTTAGGGTTTAGGGTTTAGGGTTTAGGGTTTAGGGTTTAGGGTTTAGGGTTTAGGGTTTAGGGTTTAGGGTTTAGGGTTTAGGGTTTAGGGTTTAGGGTTTAGGGTTTAGGGTTTAGGGTTTAGGGTTTAGGGTTTAGGGTTTAGGGTTTAGGGTTTAGGGTTTAGGGTTTAGGGTTTAGGGTTTAGGGTTTAGGGTTTAGGGTTTAGGGTTTAGGGTTTAGGGTTTAGGGTTTAGGGTTTAGGGTTTAGGGTTTAGGGTTTAGGGTTTAGGGTTTAGGGTTTAGGGTTTAGGGTTTAGGGTTTAGGGTTTAGGGTTTAGGGTTTAGGGTTTAGGGTTTAGGGTTTAGGGTTTAGGGTTTAGGGTTTAGGGTTTAGGGTTTAGGGTTTAGGGTTTAGGGTTTAGGGTTTAGGGTTTAGGGTTTAGGGTTTAGGGTTTAGGGTTTAGGGTTTAGGGTTTAGGGTTTAGGGTTTAGGGTTTAGGGTTTAGGGTTTAGGGTTTAGGGTTTAGGGTTTAGGGTTTAGGGTTTAGGGTTTAGGGTTTAGGGTTTAGGGTTTAGGGTTTAGGGTTTAGGGTTTAGGGTTTAGGGTTTAGGGTTTAGGGTTTAGGGTTTAGGGTTTAGGGTTTAGGGTTTAGGGTTTAGGGTTTAGGGTTTAGGGTTTAGGGTTTAGGGTTTAGGGTTTAGGGTTTAGGGTTTAGGGTTTAGGGTTTAGGGTTTAGGGTTTAGGGTTTAGGGTTTAGGGTTTAGGGTTTAGGGTTTAGGGTTTAGGGTTTAGGGTTTAGGGTTTAGGGTTTAGGGTTTAGGGTTTAGGGTTTAGGGTTTAGGGTTTAGGGTTTAGGGTTTAGGGTTTAGGGTTTAGGGTTTAGGGTTTAGGGTTTAGGGTTTAGGGTTTAGGGTTTAGGGTTTAGGGTTTAGGGTTTAGGGTTTAGGGTTTAGGGTTTAGGGTTTAGGGTTTAGGGTTTAGGGTTTAGGGTTTAGGGTTTAGGGTTTAGGGTTTAGGGTTTAGGGTTTAGGGTTTAGGGTTTAGGGTTTAGGGTTTAGGGTTTAGGGTTTAGGGTTTAGGGTTTAGGGTTTAGGGTTTAGGGTTTAGGGTTTAGGGTTTAGGGTTTAGGGTTTAGGGTTTAGGGTTTAGGGTTTAGGGTTTAGGGTTTAGGGTTTAGGGTTTAGGGTTTAGGGTTTAGGGTTTAGGGTTTAGGGTTTAGGGTTTAGGGTTTAGGGTTTAGGGTTTAGGGTTTAGGGTTTAGGGTTTAGGGTTTAGGGTTTAGGGTTTAGGGTTTAGGGTTTAGGGTTTAGGGTTTAGGGTTTAGGGTTTAGGGTTTAGGGTTTAGGGTTTAGGGTTTAGGGTTTAGGGTTTAGGGTTTAGGGTTTAGGGTTTAGGGTTTAGGGTTTAGGGTTTAGGGTTTAGGGTTTAGGGTTTAGGGTTTAGGGTTTAGGGTTTAGGGTTTAGGGTTTAGGGTTTAGGGTTTAGGGTTTAGGGTTTAGGGTTTAGGGTTTAGGGTTTAGGGTTTAGGGTTTAGGGTTTAGGGTTTAGGGTTTAGGGTTTAGGGTTTAGGGTTTTAGGGTTTAGGGTTTAGGGTTTAGGGTTTAGGGTTTAGGGTTTAGGGTTTAGGGTTTAGGGTTTAGGGTTTAGGGTTTAGGGTTTAGGGTTTAGGGTTTAGGGTTTAGGGTTTAGGGTTTAGGGTTTAGGGTTTAGGGTTTAGGGTTTAGGGTTTAGGGTTTAGGGTTTAGGGTTTAGGGTTTAGGGTTTAGGGTTTAGGGTTTAGGGTTTAGGGTTTAGGGTTTAGGGTTTAGGGTTTAGGGTTTAGGGTTTAGGGTTTAGGGTTTAGGGTTTAGGGTTTAGGGTTTAGGGTTTAGGGTTTAGGGTTTAGGGTTTAGGGTTTAGGGTTTAGGGTTTAGGGTTTTAGGGTTT
>NW_027330510.1:0-12485 GCF_019914945.1 Typha latifolia | reverse complement strand
CAAATTAAAGTTTGGCAGCTCTTTCTTCAGTCATGAATAACTACATCTTCTCATTGCTAAAAACCAAGCAAGTTGTGATGGAAAAAAGGAAAAAAAAAGAAAAGACAGTGAGAAGCTCCAAGAAACATGTTTGCACTTGAAAACATACTCGAGGGAAATAGGCCTTTTGTATAATCTTCCTCTCTTTGGAAGCTTGTAATATTTTCTTGCATTTCATATCCTTCCCTCTTTTATTTTATTTTTCCCTTCTTTTGTCCATTCCTTCTCCCCCTTGTGTGCTCTTCAAATTTGATTCCATCAGTGAAGTATGCAGGCTTTCTTTTCATCAACAAAAGATTAGGCCTTCTCTATTAGAGTAAACTAATCTTTTCTTCCTTTCTATCCCCAGTTAGCATGAAAGTTTCAAGAATACTTGTCCATATAAAGACTATATAACCAGGTAATTGTTCCTCATAAAGATAAGGAATAATTGCCAGTGCATTTTATTAGATGAAAGTTCTTCATCTGAGCTAGCATCTAGGGATGAGATAACATTTATACAAAGAGGTGAGATACGCCAGAAGTCTCAGCTTCATAACTGAGACGTTGGCTCAAGAATGATTTTGCTGAAGCGCCCATGGGTGCAAGGATTTTGCACCCTCTTTGTGATCCGGTATTGAAGGAAAACAGGTTAATCAATTGAATATACAGAAACGACTGAAAAGAGACTTGCCCGACATGAATTTTAGTATCTCAGACATCCCAGCTAATCTGAAATTACAACCATAGTTGTTAAATATAATATCATGCTTATGACATCATACGAAGTTCTCATAATATGCTTGCGACCATGACATAGGAGAGAACTGCAAATAACACTTAGATTCCACTTCAAGGCTAAAGTAGATGAACTGCATTTAGATCTTTGAGGACAGAGATAAATCCTCCAATTTTGTTTGATGATAAAACCGTCTGCACTAAGGCCACATGCAGAGGTCCCTATGAGTTACTATACACAAAGTTTAACACAGTACATTCCTTTTGTGTATCCTCCATTAATCTGGATCTCACAAGTCACAACTAGCATGTTTTAGCATGCATTTACAAGAACTATATAAACACAGTAAGTTTGTTTCTCAGAACTTCTTGCAAGGTTCTGACAGTATGGCTGTAACCATAAGAGACATGAGGAGAGAGTTGCAATAACACATAGATGTCATCTGTGTCTCAGATGACCTCTTATGATCTTATCTCCAGACTAAAGCAGCTGAACTGTTTTTTGGCCTTCATGGACAGAGCTAATTCCTCCAGTTTTATTTCAGTGACAAACTCTTCATACTATGGCCATATATAGATGCCCTACAAATTACCATATGAACAAAGTAAGTTTCTCTCTTATGCCTCTTGTACTATGGAACCCTTCTAATGAACAGTACCAGACTTTCTAGAGATTCTAGACTACATTCCATGTATAAGAGGAGTTCCTGTAAATTTCTTATTTGTACCAAAAAGATCACAACATAAGTTTGCAACCTAAGGATCATCAAAACTCCTTAAAGAGTATCATATTTTCATACACGTTTGACAAGGCAGCCTTGTGCTGCTGCCTGCAAATGCATTTCATGATGTGCATGTGTAAGTACCAGGAATTGGAGAGTATACATGCATACATAAATTTAAAAAATAGTGTATACAAATACCTATACAGAGGCATACATAAAATTCAAAAAGAAGAGAATTTGAGTGTTCAAATTTCAAAGAAGAAGATTCAACAAGTGTGCAAATTACAGAGTAAGGTAAAATATATAATCTAGGAGTTTAAAATTTTCAGAAGGGTTTGTCTACTTCACAAGTTTTCAACCAAAAAAGATAAGGTCTATTAGACTGATGACCAAGAAAGAACCACGGGACCAACAATCATTAGCAGGCGGATTTGATGTGTAAAACAAGATATCAATAGTTACCAGAATTCTACAAAGGCTTCAGCTACCTGACGAGCCTCTTGCAAATTGCAAACTAATGGGAAATGTAGACTATCTATGAAAGAGTTATAATAGTGGATAAAAGTATAAAACCAGGAACCATACTGTATAAATAAATTCACTGAACAACAGTCTTAACCATAAGGACTTCACTGAGCAGAAAGAAAGGAGCCTTCTTAGATAAGTTTAGACTTTACAGAGGAAGGATAAAAAGGGGCAAGTTCAAATATGAACGCTTGCTAAGATAACAAAAACGAACACTAAACAATCCCTATAAGCTCTACAAAGAGGTGAAAGCATGAAAGCATTTAAAAAGTCAAATTTCAAACTACCATAAAATTTGACATAATCATTCCATGCCAAAGGCTTATTACCGTCCCACATTTCTTCTCAATTCTCCGGTAACACTTTCGTCCTCTTCTTCCCCCTCAAGACCCCCTTCACAAAAGTATCGACAATCCGCCTCTGTGACTCAAGAATCATCTCCGTTCTCTTAATTTCCATCTCCATCCGCACCTTCTCCATCTCCCTCGTCATTTCCATCTTCATCTGCTCCACCCTCATAAAGCCATCCCCGAGCATGCTCACTGCCGTTGCCACCGCCCCAAACGCGGCGTCTTCCTCCTCCCCCAAAGAGGCAGAATCCCTCTCCAACTTCCTCCTCTTCTCCAGCCTCCGTCGCATCTCCTCTACCGCAGGTCTCGCGAACCGGTTAAGGCTAGGGTTCTTGGAGCGGGAGGCCTTGGGGATGGTGAAGCGGAGGGCGGAACCAGCGCCGTTGGACATGAGGCGGTGGAGGCTACGCGTGTTGTTGTCGTCATCGTCGGAGGAATCGGAGGAGGAAGGGGGAGGAGGGTGAGATCGTGGAGCAGGAGAAGGGGAGGGACCGGCGAGATCCATGGCGGCGAGCTTGGGGAAGAAGGGCCAAGAAGAAGAAGGGGGGGAGGTGGGATCGCGAGAAAGAGAGCGGTTGCGCTCGGCGCGGAAGCGCTTCCGGAGCTTCTCGACCTTGTGGCGGCACTGAACGGCAGTCTTGGGGGAAGAAGAGGAAGAGTATACAGCAGCGGCGATGGCGTCGGCGACTTCTTGCCAGTCGGCGGCGCGGAGGTTCCCGCGGCGGAGGGAGAGCCACTTGCGGCGGTAGGCGTCGATAAGGGCTACGGTTTCCTCATGACTCCAGCACGGCGGCGGGAGACGGCGCGACGAGCCGGAGGCCGGCGGTGCCGCCGATGCCGGAGGGATGGGAGGGGCTGGTGGAGAGGGAGGGGAAGGAGAGTCCTTTAGGGAAGTTTTGGGGGAAGACATGAGGGAGAGGTGAGGCTAGGGTTTGGTGGAAGAAGAGGAGGAGGAGGAGGAGGAGGTGGTGGTGGGGAGAGGAGAGAGGAGGTTAAAGGATTGCATTAATAATGTGATTTGGGGGGGGGTTTGTTGGGTAGTGGGATCGGGGCACCGCAAAGAGTGAGGCTGGTTACGGTGCGGCGCACGTTAACGGCGTGGGGAGTGGGCCGCGCCACGGTTGGGTGAGGAGAGCGGTGTCTTAACCGCGGCTGAGTGGCAAGTCATGGGATGGGAGCCGGAGAAGGTGGAAAGTTTTAATTGGAGTTGTTTTTGTAGATAACACCCTGACTTACTGTCAAATTTTTTAAAAGTATCCAATTGGAAGAGTAACTTAGCTGGTCCAAGTTGGATAAATTTTCCTGCTGCAATTTTAGAGGCTAGTCATAGCACGTGTTTGTAATATTGGACAACTATATCATACTAGTCCCTACTGTTTGGTGTTTTGTTGATTTTTATATCAGAATCAAACATAGTGGCATTTTAATAGTTCACAGAATGATTATGATTATATCTTATTATCTTTTGAAGAATCTATAGAGACGGCGCAAGGTTCATGTAACTACAACTTTTGATAAATTTACTGCTACCAGATATATTAAAGATTTTGCAGTGTTATTCACTATGATACTAGGCTGGAAGTATGCTTATAAATAACAGGTGAGGATTTCCTCAAATCAAACGAGTAACCCTCAAGAAAACCTTATTTTTTATACACCTTCGCAATCGAAACTAATGCACATGTAAAACCAGAACATTCATTTACCACAGAATAGATTACAAGATTTCCATTTACCGTGAGACATTGAAGGCGAAGAGAAAATGATGGTTCTACGTGTTAATTTTAAAACTAACAACTCATACAAGAATCCATGGCTCTTTGATACAATTGGCCATAAATTAAACGATAATACAAGTTCTGAGGAAAATAGTTGACTATATTAAAAATACAGAACATAAGAAAGTTTTACCCCTGATCGTGTGCCACCCAAGTGAATGTTTTCAAGAGTAAGCACAGAGGTAAAACAATATCTTAAATTCTCAGTAGTATGGCCTGTAGCGCATGGGCCTCCTAAACCGTGGAGCCTTCCTGTAGAAACATGGAACATTAGATATCAAACCATGAAAGTTTCAACATGATGAGTGATGAAATATGAACAATCTTGCAAGCAACTGTCAAAGTCATTATACAAGTCAAGAGAACAGCACACTAGATTTTTTTTGCAGAGAAGGTGACGAAACATGATATCATCACCAGCATTCTCCCCAGGCTTGGCACATTTAGTGGTTGATGATGAAGCGTGACGAGAGTTTGGAAATGAAGTTTAATTTATGATCATATGCAAGAAAGCTTTAATCAAGGGAAACTAGTGCCATAAATGAAATGATGGTAGAGTGATATCTTTGTTATGTATAGCTCAATCATCAATTACACATTTTTATATGTGAATACAAAGAAGACAAGGAATACTAATGTATTCAACTTTATATTGAGGTTCTTTATAAGGAGCACATAAACTCAGTGATACAGGCAGCAGTAGAAAACTTTTAAAATTTATAAAAAAACAGGAAAAGAGAACATAGAAGTGTTGAAAAATATGTCGAAGCTCATATCCATACCCAAAAGGCGAATAGAAAGGGGATGGCATGTAAGGCCTACGCGATCGAAATGCTCCATATAGACTAGGCCGCCGTCCCCTGTACTGTTTCATTCCCGGAACGTTGGTTCTTTTAGCAGACACCTGATGGCATTAAGATCGCATTCAGATATGCAAGGTTTAGATGCATAAGATTCTATGCTTTAGGACATAGACTACGAACCTTCAACTGACGACCGTGCAACTCCGATTCATTTAATAGAAGAGCATTCTGAACTGCATCCACTTCAACAAACTCCACGTATGCAAATCCCTTGGGTTGACCAAATTTATCAGTTAAAATTGTAACCCTGTTTACAGTCCCACAGGATTGAAAATGCTGCTGTACTTCCTCAGGGGTGCAAGCGTAGTCAACCTGAAGGAACATTTACCTCAAAGTCTAAATTTTGCATAGCTACTAAAATGTTTACAACAAAAGGTAAACAGAAAGATGAATATCGTAAAGGCAGATGGAGAGAGGTGAGAAAATTAATTTGGTTATCATTCTTAAATGAACTTAATTGAGTCAAGAAAGTTTGCATTTGGTAGCGATACTGCTATAAAATGCAGCCAGTGGACTGCATATGCAGCCATATAGGTGTTTTTAGTCCCTATGTTGCCGTGCATAGGATTAACCCCCCATGTATGACTTATTAGAGCCATAGCCAGCTATTACTTTTTAACTGCAACCATTGATAGAAGGACATAATAGTCCTTGCATGAATAGAAGTTTCTGTCTTCTATACTTCTCTTTATGAATTTTTCTTTCTTTCTTGTGATTTCAAACTTGTTTAGTTACGTGCACTATGATTACTTCGATAATTTGCTTGTGCGATTTCCTTAGATTTCTTTGGTACTACTACGATTTCCTTAGTTTTCCTTATCTTACTTACCTCCAAGTTATCTTATGTATTCTTTCCTTTGCAATCCATATATAAGGGACTGCTACAATGAATATAAGTTATCCAATATTGAGAATATTGGCGAGGAGAAAGGGATCCCCAAAAGCATCTCATAGGAGGTTAGGGTTCCTCCAAAAAACCAAGTTTATTTACTGTAGTCATCATAGAATTCCCTTGCAATTCCCATGCTTTTTTCTACTCACCTGTGATCCATAGCTCTCTAACTAGATCCATGACCAATGCTCTTATATCTGTTAAGTACTATTAAATATCAAAGACATATTTACCCACATACATTTGCACTCTGCTTATGAGCTATGCAATCCCTTGACTGCCTGCAAACTGCAGCCTCATTCTAGAACATTGGATAGCAGTCCCAATATTTTCTTATCATTTTCCATTGGAGCATGAAATGGGTTGGTTTAGTTGCCAAAGTTGCTTATATATTTAAACAAAAAGATTTTTTCAATAGCGTGATTTAAAATCTGAATGAATTCTTTCAAGAGAGAGGAAAGATAAAGGACAAGATAACCTCACATTACCAACATAAATTGAGCGAGAATCCACTTCCTCCTTTTCAGCTAGGGTAGCAGCAGCAGTTGAAGAGTCTTGGTACATGATTCAAAGGAACAGAGAAAAAAGAATATTGGAACTTCAAAGATGCATAATGAAAATCATTTGGAAAGATTCAAGACAACCACTTGGGTGAAATGCAAAAAAGAGACATTTAGCAGTAGTGAAGAAAACTGAGAAGAACTCTTACATTTGCAATTAAAAGTTTTGCTGTTCCAGGTAGCAACTAAAACTGAAATGTAGTTATGGTTCTTTTGAAAAAGATTTAAGTGTAAAACTTGAGACTAACAAGCTCCTAGATCTACTGAACCTAAAAATTAACTCCTTTTTCTTTCCCAAATGATATTTTAATGCAAGAGATTTACGCCAACAGGAATTAGCACTCAATTAGATGAACACTAACCGTGTTAGAGAAGATAACAAACACAAAACAAAATTAAATAAATAAAAGTGAAACCGATTTAGAGAAGCACGGGATGAATAAAAGAGTCTCTCCAGTAGTCGGCTGGAAGAGAGCTCCAATTAACAAACAACATAGACCTCTCCCACTACCGCTACTTGATAAAAGTAGCCGCTCCAAGATAAATCCACAACAAATCAACTTACAGCAAGAAAGAGAACACCTACTAAGATATCTAACAGTACAAAAAGTCGCTACATCACGAACCCTAGAAAACGAAACCAAGTACCTTGGGCGGCAGAAGAACCCATCTCCTTCTCCACCTTGGCCTGCATCTCTCGGAGGGCTCCTGCCTCCTCCTCGATCTCCTTAAGCCGTTTCTTCATCTCCTCGATGTCCTGAGCCCCAAATCTCGAACACAGCATCAGAAAAAGAAAAAAGAAACCCTAGATAGGAGAAGAAAAAGCAAAGGAGAGGGAAGAGAGAAAGAGACCTCGGGTTTGGAATCGGGGTCCTCGTCGGCGGCGGGGTTGGCAATCTCGTAGTCAGCATCCATGTCGGCATCGTCGGGGATGTCGGCGCCGTAATACTCGTGCTCCGGCTGCTGGTCCTGCGGATCCATCGTCTCCGATTTGGTTCTCGAAATTGGGCAAAAATTTGGGGCAGAAATTGGCAGATTCAGCTGTCGATATATATCTATATGAATTGTTGGGTGAAGGGTAATTTTGGTATTAAGGAATTCTTGTGAAGGTGGGAGAAAGTAGTAGTAATACGAACTAGTAACAGAGTTAAAGCTACCTGTGTCTCTACATCTAAGTGCACATAAATTTATTCCTTATGCAATTAGAAATTTATTAGAGCACAAAATTGAGTGCATATATTTTCTATAATTAATATCTATTTTATTATAATAAAATACATACTGTTTATATATGGGGTGTCTACTAAAATTTATTATTATAAATTAAACTACTAAATGCAATTAAATTTCAATAACCTCAATTTTATAGGATTATGTATGAGAAAAAGAACACACGCTAAAGATGACACTAAACAAATTCTCTGTACCATTGTTGATTAATGCTCATTACTTTCTTAATGTACTTAGAGATGTGCAAATTGATACTTAGAAAATGGAGAAACAAAGATGTAGGACAATTCACACAAATGAAGCTTTTATGCAAATTGCATTCTTTCTCCCTTTCTTCAAATAAAATTCCGCCGGTAATAACACTCTCTAAGTTACATCGTTGTACATCTCCTTCCTTTTACACTGATTTTTGTATATCAACAATATTAGATACTGCCTCTGGCAAAGTATAAAAAGAGAACTATGGGCAACCAATAAAATCTCTAGTACATCACCAACGCCAAGATTAAGCATCTAAGACTTGGTTGCGGCGGTGCTTGTATTTGTTTTGCGGATGTTTGTTATCCGCTTTAACCTAAAATGGATAGGGTTTTCCAGCAGCAACACATTAACATTACCCCAGACATCGGATTTGGTTGGAAGGCTTGCTATTTTCTCGGCAATCTCCAGGTCTTCCAGCAGAAGAGAACCGAAGACTGTGTAAGCTTTTCTCCACTCAGAGTGATCTGCTAAACTGATGAAGAATTCTGGGCCCGAACCGACCCATGCAATGGATCCTCTCTTTATTGTTGGGCATGCCTCGACAGGTATCTTCTTAAATGGTGTTCCATCAGCTTCAAGTGTTCCTTGAAGAAGTGCATAAGGAGAGCCAAAAGGAGCCTACACAGTTGAAACAAGGAACATAAATGAGAAGATTGAAGAAATATTCGAACTCTATGGTTATTAAATACTAGGACATTGTTAAAACTATTGAATCAGGTTGTAAGGCTTAAATTTTGTTTTCCTGTAGGCATAATGGATCATATTTCTGCCGGTTGGATATAGTTAGTTCATGGCTAAAGCTTTATGATTTCCTTCCCATGATGAATGCTAATTTAGACAAGTTTCTAGACCGGCTTAATAGAGCAGCTAGGTTTTCTAATTCCCATGACGAAGACAAGCTTTCTCATTTCTTGGAGCATGGATGATATACTCTTCTCCGCAACACATCAGAGGTTAAGATATGATCACAGATCTATCTGTACGAGTTTGCACTATTTTAAATGAGTCAAGTAACGATACTAAATTTCACAGGATGACCATCATATCATTTGAATCTTCTTGCATAGCCATATTAAAAGGTGTGTACTTAATGTTGTGAAGTAAGACCTTTCATAGAAGCATGTCAATGTCAAGGAGACCTCCATCCTCAAAATTCAGATATACTTATGTATTAAGACTAGAGAGAAACTGTAACTTACATTTGGAATGTGGGAGCCTTCAGGATCCCAGAAAGGCCCTCGACCTTCGGCACGATAAATTTGGCAACCGGCACAATGACGGGAACTCAACAGCTCCGTAATATAAGCCACAGAATGTGGTGCACAATCAGGAAGAAGCTAAGTTGAAAACAAAAGGACAAAGAAAAGAGAGTTTAAAAAAAAAGATACTATCAGAAAACCTAGATGAACAAACTATAAGTATCAGATGAACCTACACATACGAAAAAAATTATCAGTAAGGTTAGAGCCACTTGATATACAGTAAAATTAAATGGAATTATCAAAAGGTAAATTTTCATTATGCATGATAAAAAGGAAAAGAAGGGAGGAGAAGAGAGAGAGAGATAGAAGAAAGCAGGAAAGCATTTAAATGGCTTGTATTGTCTCCTTAAAAACCTACTTTTATACGAAGAGTTCCGTAACTTGTTTCCAGCCCAACAATGCCCTACATGAGAAAAAAAAGACATGAAAAAGAAGGTTACTTTTGACGAAGTGATGTTCTAAGAAATTGCATCAAGTAATTCTAGAAAATGACATATTATCATATGCACAATGGCATTTAACTACCAGATGAAACTGACTGTTTTTTGTGAGGTCTGCGGGATGACCCTTGTTGGTGTATCATCCATTCCTTCCTAGTTTTTATTCCATTAAAGGATATTTTGCATGATAGCATCTTACAAAAATCAAAATCTACTCAGATCAGGTTTATGTTCAGCACTTGGAACTGCAGAACCCTTAAGGTAACAAAAAGAGATGAGAGAGTGAGAGACAAAGGACCAGCAGTGATCACCAATGATCAAAGGTAGTCATACTTTTTGGTTCTCCTATTTTCTGTCAGACTTCTTAGTTCCACCTCCTTTTCCCTTTTCCGTCCTTTTATTTAGCTCCTTTCTTGCATATTAAGCTTTTAATTCTTGTGATTCTCCATATACTTTGGAGCGAGTAGAGTTCTTTATCATAAGAATTTAATAAACAGTTGCTGGACTAGTAGAGGAAGTGATAGAAGAGCTTGTATATTCGCAAAACATATTATCTGACGACATATAAATTACAGTTTTACATGAGAAAATTGATTATCCACTGACATGTTATCAGTCAATTAACATCTGAATTTGAGTCCTACCAACACATTGTATAGTGCAAGTAATAGGGATTATCAAAAAAATCAAGATAAAAAGGGTAACATAAATCTCTGCATGTTGCTATTAGTAGGCAAAGGTAAAGTTCCAACTTACATCTACTACTCCAAAATTGCGTCCAGATGTCCACATAACATTTTCCCCAGATCCAGCAAGAGCAGGGAATAGGACATCCTTCTGTTTCTTCAACCAGCACTGTTACAAAAATAAAAAATAAAAACAATTCAGATGCTAATTAATAGCAATGTAAGCTACATTATAGTATACAACATGAACTCCATCTTAATATTTTGGAGGTGACTGGAATCATGCAGACATATTTTCAAGTGCAACTAGAGGCACAAAAATCCATTCAGCATGAAGGTGAATATTGTTGTCATGAAGAATTTTCATGCAGAGAGTTCATAATGTAATGAAGTAGATAAATTTGACTTTAATGAAATACACCTCAACTTTTCATACTCTCACTGATACACTTCAACTGTGCGATTTATCACATCAAGACTACTATTTTCTTGGAGGAAATAAAGATGATGGTTCTCAATGAATAGTAAGCATTTAGTTCATTAGGATATATAAGGTCAAAAGGAAGGACAGAAATATACATCAAACTTCTTCCTTTTTATCACCATTCACCACTTTAATTATCAATCAGATGTGTCCAACTGAGTAACAGTCATATCAAGAGAGCACAACACCGATTGTAGAGAAAAATACGTGAATCGAACAGTAATAAAAAAAAATCACCAACAATTCCGCCGAAAAGATCAAGTTTTTGCAATCTTCCACGATAACTAGATCATCTGTCATTCAAAATGTCAAATTTCGAGGAGGAAAACACTGACCTCTCCAAATTTCTCCCCGCACCGCTCCCGATCCCCGCAAAACACCCAAGAATCGCAAAGGCACGGCCCATCCTTCTCCTTGCACATCGCCTTGCACGCCTCGCAGCATTCCTTCGGCGAATTAACCCGGTGATTCGTGCCCCACTTCACCGCATCACCCCACAACTCCAAATGCTCCAATCCCCTGCAACAATTCGCCTCCGACTCCGACTCCGTATCCGATGTCAACCTCGAACCCATGGCCGAGAAAGAGGGATCTCCACTCGAGCGGCGAGCGGTCACAGAGAAGACCATGTAGGCGAGGGAACAGGAGAGGAAGATCACGAAGAGGAGAATCCAGAAGGATCTTCGGCTCCCATTGCTTCCTGGATCGATTAGCCTCCTACCCATTCAATGAAATCGAATAATATTTGTAGATTTAATGGTATAAAGGGCGATAAAGGTGATGGTTTTCTTGGCTTCGTCTCTCTCTCTCTCTCTGTTCTGAAACTTCTGAGGTTGACTACAGAGTTATGAGAAATGGCAAGTAGTTCAGAAGATGAGGGATGCAGGAATTTCCTGCAGTCGGGATTCCCATCCTATCAATATATGCCACGTTCAGGAATGTGGTAAATTTCTGTAGTTGGGATTGCAGACAATCGGTTCCCTGGATGGGCACTCAAGACTATGATCCCTTTACCTCCTACCTTAAGGAACAAGTAATGAATGCTTTATTACATCCTTCCTCCTGAGTAATTGCAGTGCTCCATACTGCAAACATTTCTTCATGTTTTATGAGTTTTTTTGGTAGATAACTACCAAAATTTTAGCCTTGTCTAGCTCATAACAAAATATAATTATATCACTAAAATATACCCATAAAAGAATTTTTTTTGTTATACATGTGTAGCACTATGTTATTTAAAATATCACATCATTTGTCAAGCAATGTAATTACATTCCAATGTAAGTTGCTTCTAATAATAGTATATTGATGTCCTAAATAAGGACAAGAATACCACAATTTAAAACTCTTTAATGAGGGGAAATTGCCACAGATGGCATAGCAAGTGAAACTTCATATACATAACTGAAATATAGAACTTTCATCACAGAATTATGGACATCCACAGTTTTCCAACACACCGCAATGTCTATCACAACACAAATCTTGAATCCTTATTGGCATACTATTGCTTCATTCACTATAATGCAGCGCAAATTATTGTTAAATAGCTTCAAGGAGATCGCCACTGCTATCAGCCTCAGTATCTTCGAGATCATCAGCATCCACCAAACCCGAGGCAGACTGATCGACTGCCTTAGAACCTTCGGCCAGTTTCTTTGCCTCTTGTATGA
>NW_027330509.1:0-7500 GCF_019914945.1 Typha latifolia | reverse complement strand
CTAAACCCTAAACCCTAAACCCTAAACCCTAAACCCTAAACCCTAAACCCTAAACCCTAAACCCTAAACCCTAAACCCTAAACCCTAAACCCTAAACCCTAAACCCTAAACCCTAAACCCTAAACCCTAAACCCTAAACCCTAAACCCTAAACCCTAAACCCTAAACCCTAAACCCTAAACCCTAAACCCTAAACCCTAAACCCTAAACCCTAAACCCTAAACCCTAAACCCTAAACCCTAAACCCTAAACCCTAAACCCTAAACCCTAAACCCTAAACCCTAAACCCTAAACCCTAAACCCTAAACCCTAAACCCTAAACCCTAAACCCTAAACCCTAAACCCTAAACCCTAAACCCTAAACCCTAAACCCTAAACCCCCTAAACCCTAAACCCTAAACCCTAAACCCTAAACCCTAAACCCTAAACCCTAAACCCTAAACCCTAAACCCTAAACCCTAAACCCTAAACCCTAAACCCTAAACCCTAAACCCTAAACCCTAAACCCTAAACCCTAAACCCTAAACCCTAAACCCTAAACCCTAAACCCTAAACCCTAAACCCTAAACCCTAAACCCTAAACCCTAAACCCTAAACCCTAAACCCTAAACCCTAAACCCTAAACCCTAAACCCTAAACCCTAAACCCTAAACCCTAAACCCTAAACCCTAAACCCTAAACCCTAAACCCTAAACCCTAAACCCTAAACCCTAAACCCTAAACCCTAAACCCTAAACCCTAAACCCTAAACCCTAAACCCTAAACCCTAAACCCTAAACCCTAAACCCTAAACCCTAAACCCTAAACCCTAAACCCTAAACCCTAAACCCTAAACCCTAAACCCTAAACCCTAAACCCTAAACCCTAAACCCTAAACCCTAAACCCTAAACCCTAAACCCTAAACCCTAAACCCTAAACCCTAAACCCTAAACCCTAAACCCTAAACCCTAAACCCTAAACCCTAAACCCTAAACCCTAAACCCTAAACCCTAAACCCTAAACCCTAAACCCTAAACCCTAAACCCTAAACCCTAAACCCTAAACCCTAAACCCTAAACCCTAAACCCTAAACCCTAAACCCTAAACCCTAAACCCTAAACCCTAAACCCTAAACCCTAAACCCTAAACCCTAAACCCTAAACCCTAAACCCTAAACCCTAAACCCTAAACCCTAAACCCTAAACCCTAAACCCTAAACCCTAAACCCTAAACCCTAAACCCTAAACCCTAAACCCTAAACCCTAAACCCTAAACCCTAAACCCTAAACCCTAAACCCTAAACCCTAAACCCTAAACCCTAAACCCTAAACCCTAAACCCTAAACCCTAAACCCTAAACCCTAAACCCTAAACCCTAAACCCTAAACCCTAAACCCTAAACCCTAAACCCTAAACCCTAAACCCTAAACCCTAAACCCTAAACCCTAAACCCTAAACCCTAAACCCTAAACCCTAAACCCTAAACCCTAAACCCTAAACCCTAAACCCTAAACCCTAAACCCTAAACCCTAAACCCTAAACCCTAAACCCTAAACCCTAAACCCTAAACCCTAAACCCTAAACCCTAAACCCTAAACCCTAAACCCTAAACCCTAAACCCTAAACCCTAAACCCTAAACCCTAAACCCTAAACCCTAAACCCTAAACCCTAAACCCTAAACCCTAAACCCTAAACCCTAAACCCTAAACCCTAAACCCTAAACCCTAAACCCTAAACCCTAAACCCTAAACCCTAAACCCTAAACCCTAAACCCTAAACCCTAAACCCTAAACCCTAAACCCTAAACCCTAAACCCTAAACCCTAAACCCTAAACCCTAAACCCTAAACCCTAAACCCTAAACCCTAAACCCTAAACCCTAAACCCTAAACCCTAAACCCTAAACCCTAAACCCTAAACCCTAAACCCTAAACCCTAAACCCTAAACCCTAAACCCTAAACCCTAAACCCTAAACCCTAAACCCTAAACCCTAAACCCTAAACCCTAAACCCTAAACCCTAAACCCTAAACCCTAAACCCTAAACCCTAAACCCTAAACCCTAAACCCTAAACCCTAAACCCTAAACCCTAAACCCTAAACCCTAAACCCTAAACCCTAAACCCTAAACCCTAAACCCTAAACCCTAAACCCTAAACCCTAAACCCTAAACCCTAAACCCTAAACCCTAAACCCTAAACCCTAAACCCTAAACCCTAAACCCTAAACCCTAAACCCTAAACCCTAAACCCTAAACCCTAAACCCTAAACCCTAAACCCTAAACCCTAAACCCTAAACCCTAAACCCTAAACCCTAAACCCTAAACCCTAAACCCTAAACCCTAAACCCTAAACCCTAAACCCTAAACCCTAAACCCTAAACCCTAAACCCTAAACCCTAAACCCTAAACCCTAAACCCTAAACCCTAAACCCTAAACCCTAAACCCTAAACCCTAAACCCTAAACCCTAAACCCTAAACCCTAAACCCTAAACCCTAAACCCTAAACCCTAAACCCTAAACCCTAAACCCTAAACCCTAAACCCTAAACCCTAAACCCTAAACCCTAAACCCTAAACCCTAAACCCTAAACCCTAAACCCTAAACCCTAAACCCTAAACCCTAAACCCTAAACCCTAAACCCTAAACCCTAAACCCTAAACCCTAAACCCTAAACCCTAAACCCTAAACCCTAAACCCTAAACCCTAAACCCTAAACCCTAAACCCTAAACCCTAAACCCTAAACCCTAAACCCTAAACCCTAAACCCTAAACCCTAAACCCTAAACCCTAAACCCTAAACCCTAAACCCTAAAAACCCTAAACCCTAAACCCTAAACCCTAAACCCTAAACCCTAAACCCTAAACCCTAAACCCTAAACCCTAAACCCTAAACCCTAAACCCTAAACCCTAAACCCTAAACCCTAAACCCTAAACCCTAAACCCTAAACCCTAAACCCTAAACCCTAAACCCTAAACCCTAAACCCTAAACCCTAAACCCTAAACCCTAAACCCTAAACCCTAAACCCTAAACCCTAAACCCTAAACCCTAAACCCTAAACCCTAAACCCTAAACCCTAAACCCTAAACCCTAAACCCTAAACCCTAAACCCTAAACCCTAAACCCTAAACCCTAAACCCTAAACCCTAAACCCTAAACCCTAAACCCTAAACCCTAAACCCTAAACCCTAAACCCTAAACCCTAAACCCTAAACCCTAAACCCTAAACCCTAAACCCTAAACCCTAAACCCTAAACCCTAAACCCTAAACCCTAAACCCTAAACCCTAAACCCTAAACCCTAAACCCTAAACCCTAAACCCTAAACCCTAAACCCTAAACCCTAAACCCTAAACCCTAAACCCTAAACCCTAAACCCTAAACCCTAAACCCTAAACCCTAAACCCTAAACCCTAAACCCTAAACCCTAAACCCTAAACCCTAAACCCTAAACCCTAAACCCTAAACCCTAAAACCCTAAACCCTAAACCCTAAACCCTAAACCCTAAACCCTAAACCCTAAACCCTAAACCCTAAACCCTAAACCCTAAACCCTAAACCCTAAACCCTAAACCATAAACCCTAAACCCTAAACCCTAAACCCTAAACCCTAAACCCTAAACCCTAAACCCTAAACCCTAAACCCTAAACCCTAAACCCTAAACCCTAAACCCTAAACCCTAAACCCTAAACCCTAAACCCTAAACCCTAAACCCTAAACCCTAAACCCTAAACCCTAAACCCTAAACCCTAAACCCTAAACCCTAAACCCTAAACCCTAAACCCTAAACCCTAAACCCTAAACCCTAAACCCTAAACCCTAAACCCTAAACCCTAAACCCTAAACCCTAAACCCTAAACCCTAAACCCTAAACCCTAAACCCTAAACCCTAAACCCTAAACCCTAAACCCTAAACCCTAAACCCTAAACCCTAAACCCTAAACCCTAAACCCTAAACCCTAAACCCTAAACCCTAAACCCTAAACCCTAAACCCTAAACCCTAAACCCTAAACCCTAAACCCTAAACCCTAAACCCTAAACCCTAAACCCTAAACCCTAAACCCTAAACCCTAAACCCTAAACCCTAAACCCTAAACCCTAAACCCTAAACCCTAAACCCTAAACCCTAAACCCTAAACCCTAAACCCTAAACCCTAAACCCTAAACCCTAAACCCTAAACCCTAAACCCTAAACCCTAAACCCTAAACCCTAAACCCTAAACCCTAAACCCTAAACCCTAAACCCTAAACCCTAAACCCTAAACCCTAAACCCTAAACCCTAAACCCTAAACCCTAAACCCTAAACCCTAAACCCTAAACCCTAAACCCTAAACCCTAAACCCTAAACCCTAAACCCTAAACCCTAAACCCTAAACCCTAAACCCTAAACCCTAAACCCTAAACCCTAAACCCTAAACCCTAAACCCTAAACCCTAAACCCTAAACCCTAAACCCTAAACCCTAAACCCTAAACCCTAAACCCTAAACCCTAAACCCTAAACCCTAAACCCTAAACCCTAAACCCTAAACCCTAAACCCTAAACCCTAAACCCTAAACCCTAAACCCTAAACCCTAAACCCTAAACCCTAAACCCTAAACCCTAAACCCTAAACCCTAAACCCTAAACCCTAAACCCTAAACCCTAAACCCTAAACCCTAAACCCTAAACCCTAAACCCTAAACCCTAAACCCTAAACCCTAAACCCTAAACCCTAAACCCTAAACCCTAAACCCTAAACCCTAAACCCTAAACCCTAAACCCTAAACCCTAAACCCTAAACCCTAAACCCTAAACCCTAAACCCTAAACCCTAAACCCTAAACCCTAAACCCTAAACCCTAAACCCTAAACCCTAAACCCTAAACCCTAAACCCTAAAAACCCTAAACCCTAAACCCTAAACCCTAAACCCTAAACCCTAAACCCTAAACCCTAAACCCTAAACCCTAAACCCTAAACCCTAAACCCTAAACCCTAAACCCTAAACCCTAAACCCTAAACCCTAAACCCTAAACCCTAAACCCTAAACCCTAAACCCTAAACCCTAAACCCTAAACCCTAAACCCTAAACCCTAAACCCTAAACCCTAAACCCTAAACCCTAAACCCTAAACCCTAAACCCTAAACCCTAAAAACCCTAAACCCTAAACCCTAAACCCTAAACCCTAAACCCTAAACCCTAAACCCTAAACCCTAAACCCTAAACCCTAAACCCTAAACCCTAAACCCTAAACCCTAAACCCTAAACCCTAAACCCTAAACCCTAAACCCTAAACCCTAAACCCTAAACCCTAAACCCTAAACCCTAAACCCTAAACCCTAAACCCTAAACCCTAAACCCTAAACCCTAAACCCTAAACCCTAAACCCTAAACCCTAAACCCTAAACCCTAAACCCTAAACCCTAAACCCTAAACCCTAAACCCTAAACCCTAAACCCTAAACCCTAAACCCTAAACCCTAAACCCTAAACCCTAAACCCTAAACCCTAAACCCTAAACCCTAAACCCTAAACCCTAAACCCTAAACCCTAAACCCTAAACCCTAAACCCTAAACCCTAAACCCTAAACCCTAAACCCTAAACCCTAAACCCTAAACCCTAAACCCTAAACCCTAAACCCTAAACCCTAAACCCTAAACCCTAAACCCTAAACCCTAAACCCTAAACCCTAAACCCTAAACCCTAAACCCTAAACCCTAAACCCTAAACCCTAAACCCTAAACCCTAAACCCTAAACCCTAAACCCTAAACCCTAAACCCTAAACCCTAAACCCTAAACCCTAAACCCTAAACCCTAAACCCTAAACCCTAAACCCTAAACCCTAAACCCTAAACCCTAAACCCTAAACCCTAAACCCTAAACCCTAAACCCTAAACCCTAAACCCTAAACCCTAAACCCTAAACCCTAAACCCTAAACCCTAAACCCTAAACCCTAAACCCTAAACCCTAAACCCTAAACCCTAAACCCTAAACCCTAAACCCTAAACCCTAAACCCTAAACCCCCTAAACCCTAAACCCTAAACCCTAAACCCTAAACCCTAAACCCTAAACCCTAAACCCTAAACCCTAAACCCTAAACCCTAAACCCTAAACCCTAAACCCTAAACCCTAAACCCTAAACCCTAAACCCTAAACCCTAAACCCTAAACCCTAAACCCTAAACCCTAAACCCTAAACCCTAAACCCTAAACCCTAAACCCTAAACCCTAAACCCTAAACCCTAAACCCTAAACCCTAAACCCTAAACCCTAAACCCTAAACCCTAAACCCTAAACCCTAAACCCTAAACCCTAAACCCTAAACCCTAAACCCTAAACCCTAAACCCTAAACCCTAAACCCTAAACCCTAAACCCTAAACCCTAAACCCTAAACCCTAAACCCTAAACCCTAAACCCTAAACCCTAAACCCTAAACCCTAAACCCTAAACCCTAAAAACCTAAACCCTAAACCCTAAACCCCCTAAACCCTAAACCCTAAACCCTAAACCCTAAACCCTAAACCCTAAACCCTAAACCCTAAACCCTAAACCCTAAACCCTAAACCCTAAACCCTAAACCCTAAACCCTAAACCCTAAACCCTAAACCCTAAACCCTAAACCCTAAACCCTAAACCCTAAACCCTAAACCCTAAACCCTAAACCCTAAACCCTAAACCCTAAACCCTAAACCCTAAACCCTAAACCCCCCTAAACCCTAAACCCTAAACCCTAAACCCTAAACCCTAAACCCTAAACCCTAAACCCTAAACCCTAAACCCTAAACCCTAAACCCTAAACCCTAAACCCTAAACCCTAAACCCTAAACCCTAAACCCTAAACCCTAAACCCTAAACCCTAAACCCTAAACCCTAAACCCTAAACCCTAAACCCTAAACCCTAAACCCTAAACCCTAAACCCTAAACCCTAAACCCTAAACCCTAAACCCTAAACCCTAAACCCTAAACCCTAAACCCTAAACCCTAAACCCTAAACCCTAAACCCTAAACCCTAAACCCTAAACCCTAAACCCTAAACCCTAAACCCTAAACCCTAAACCCTAAACCCTAAACCCTAAACCCTAAACCCTAAACCCTAAACCCTAAACCCTAAACCCTAAACCCTAAACCCTAAACCCTAAACCCTAAACCCTAAACCCTAAACCCTAAACCCTAAACCCTAAACCCTAAACCCTAAACCCTAAACCCTAAACCCTAAACCCTAAACCCTAAACCCTAAACCCTAAACCCTAAACCCTAAACCCTAAACCCTAAACCCTAAACCCTAAACCCTAAACCCTAAACCCTAAACCCTAAACCCTAAACCCTAACCCTAAACCCTAAACCCTAAACCCTAAACCCTAAACCCTAAACCCTATACCCTAAACCCTATACCCTAAACCACAAGCGTCAAACCCCATACCCCAAACCTGAAACCTTAAACCCGAAACCCTAAAGAGCGCATTGATGAGGATCTGGTTATATTTTCTTTTTTTGTTTTAGTATTGTAGAGTAAGTTATTTGGATTGTAGCCCTT
>NW_027330508.1:2500-14829 GCF_019914945.1 Typha latifolia | reverse complement strand
CCCTAAACCCAAACCCTAAACCCTAAACCCTAAAACCCTAAACCCTAAAACCCTAAACCCTAAACCCTAAACCCTAAACCCTAAACCCTAAACCCTAAACCCTAAACCCTAAACCCTAAACCCTAAACCCTAAACCCTAAACCCTAAACCCTAAACCCTAAACCCTAAACCCTAAACCCTAAACCCTAAACCCTAAACCCTAAACCCTAAACCCTAAACCCTAAACCCTAAACCCTAAACCCTAAACCCTAAACCCTAAACCCTAAACCCTAAACCCTAAACCCTAAACCCTAAACCCTAAACCCTAAACCCTAAACCCTAAACCCTAAACCCTAAACCCTAAACCCTAAACCCTAAACCCTAAACCCTAAACCCTAAACCCTAAACCCTAAACCCTAAACCCTAAACCCTAAACCCTAAACCCTAAACCCTAAACCCTAAACCCTAAACCCTAAACCCTAAACCCTAAACCCTAAACCCTAAACCCTAAACCCTAAACCCTAAACCCTAAACCCTAAACCCTAAACCTAAACTCCTAAACCCTAAACCCTAAACCCTAAACCCTAAACCCTAAACCCTAAACCCTAAACCCTAAACCCTAAACCCTAAACCCTAAACCCTAAACCCTAAACCCTAAACCCTAAACCCTAAACCCTAAACCCTAAACCCTAAACCCTAAACCCTAAACCCTAAACCCTAAACCCTAAACCCTAAACCCTAAACCCTAAACCCTAAACCCTAAACCCTAAACCCTAAACCCTAAACCCTAAACCCTAAACCCTAAACCCTAAACCCTAAACCCTAAACCCTAAACCCTAAACCCTAAACCCTAAACCCTAAACCCTAAACCCTAAACCCTAAACCCTAAACCCTAAACCCTAAACCCTAAACCCTAAACCCTAAACCCTAAACCCTAAACCCTAAACCCTAAACCCTAAACCCTAAACCCTAAACCCTAAACCCTAAACCCTAAACCCTAAACCCTAAACCCTAAACCCTAAACCCTAAACCCTAAACCCTAAACCCTAAACCCTAAACCCTAAACCCTAAACCCTAAACCCTAAACCCTAAACCCTAAACCCTAAACCCTAAACCCTAAACCCTAAACCCTAAACCCTAAACCCTAAACCCTAAACCCTAAACCCTAAACCCTAAACCCTAAACCCTAAACCCTAAACCCTAAACCCTAAACCCTAAACCCTAAACCCTAAACCCTAAACCCTAAACCCTAAACCCTAAACCCTAAACCCTAAACCCTAAACCCTAAACCCTAAACCCTAAACCCTAAACCCTAAACCCTAAACCCTAAACCCTAAACCCTAAACCCTAAACCCTAAACCCTAAACCCTAAACCCTAAACCCTAAACCCTAAACCCTAAACCCTAAACCCTAAACCCTAAACCCTAAACCCTAAACCCTAAACCCTAAACCCTAAACCCTAAACCCTAAACCCTAAACCCTAAACCCTAAACCCTAAACCCTAAACCCTAAACCCTAAACCCTAAACCCTAAACCCTAAACCCTAAACCCTAAACCCTAAACCCTAAACCCTAAACCCTAAACCCTAAACCCTAAACCCTAAACCCTAAACCCTAAACCCTAAACCCTAAACCCTAAACCCTAAACCCTAAACCCTAAACCCTAAACCCTAAACCCTAAACCCTAAACCCTAAACCCTAAACCCTAAACCCTAAACCCTAAACCCTAAACCCTAAACCCTAAACCCTAAACCCTAAACCCTAAACCCTAAACCCTAAACCCTAAACCCTAAACCCTAAACCCTAAACCCTAAACCCTAAACCCTAAACCCTAAACCCTAAACCCTAAACCCTAAACCCTAAACCCTAAACCCTAAACCCTAAACCCTAAACCCTAAACCCTAAACCCTAAACCCTAAACCCTAAACCCTAAACCCTAAACCCTAAACCCTAAACCCTAAACCCTAAACCCTAAACCCTAAACCCTAAACCCTAAACCCTAAACCCTAAACCCTAAACCCTAAACCCTAAACCCTAAACCCTAAACCCTAAACCCTAAACCCTAAACCCTAAACCCTAAACCCTAAACCCTAAACCCTAAACCCTAAACCCTAAACCCTAAACCCTAAACCCTAAACCCTAAACCCTAAACCCTAAACCCTAAACCCTAAACCCTAAACCCTAAACCCTAAACCCTAAACCCTAAAAACCCTAAACCCTAAACCCTAAACCCTAAACCCTAAACCCTAAACCCTAAACCCTAAACCCTAAACCCTAAACCCTAAACCCTAAACCCTAAACCCTAAACCCTAAACCCTAAACCCTAAACCCTAAACCCTAAACCCTAAACCCTAAACCCTAAACCCTAAACCCTAAACCCTAAACCCTAAACCCTAAACCCTAAACCCTAAACCCTAAACCCTAAACCCTAAACCCTAAACCCTAAACCCTAAACCCTAAACCCTAAACCCTAAACCCTAAACCCTAAACCCTAAACCCTAAACCCTAAACCCTAAACCCTAAACCCTAAACCCTAAACCCTAAACCCTAAACCCTAAACCCTAAACCCTAAACCCTAAACCCTAAACCCTAAACCCTAAACCCTAAACCCTAAACCCTAAACCCTAAACCCTAAACCCTAAACCCTAAACCCTAAACCCTAAACCCTAAACCCTAAACCCTAAACCCTAAACCCTAAACCCTAAACCCTAAACCCTAAACCCTAAACCCTAAACCCTAAACCCTAAACCCTAAACCCTAAACCCTAAACCCTAAACCCTAAACCCTAAACCCTAAACCCTAAACCCTAAACCCTAAACCCTAAACCCTAAACCCTAAACCCTAAACCCTAAACCCTAAACCCTAAACCCTAAACCCTAAACCCTAAACCCTAAACCCTAAACCCTAAACCCTAAACCCTAAACCCTAAACCCTAAACCCTAAACCCTAAACCCTAAACCCTAAACCCTAAACCCTAAACCCTAAACCCTAAACCCTAAACCCTAAACCCTAAACCCTAAACCCTAAACCCTAAACCCTAAACCCTAAACCCTAAACCCTAAACCCTAAACCCTAAACCCTAAACCCTAAACCCTAAACCCTAAACCCTAAACCCTAAACCCTAAACCCTAAACCCTAAACCCTAAACCCTAAACCCTAAACCCTAAACCCTAAACCCTAAACCCTAAACCCTAAACCCTAAACCCTAAACCCTAAACCCTAAACCCTAAACCCTAAACCCTAAACCCTAAACCCTAAACCCTAAACCCTAAACCCTAAACCCTAAACCCTAAACCCTAAACCCTAAACCCTAAACCCTAAACCCTAAACCCTAAACCCTAAACCCTAAACCCTAAACCCTAAACCCTAAACCCTAAACCCTAAACCCTAAACCCTAAACCCTAAACCCTAAACCCTAAACCCTAAACCCTAAACCCTAAACCCTAAACCCTAAACCCTAAACCCTAAACCCTAAACCCTAAACCCTAAACCCTAAACCCTAAACCCTAAACCCTAAACCCTAAAACCCTAAACCCTAAACCCTAAACCCTAAACCCTAAACCCTAAACCCTAAACCCTAAACCCTAAACCCTAAACCCTAAACCCTAAACCCTAAACCCTAAACCCTAAACCCTAAACCCTAAACCCTAAACCCTAAACCCTAAACCCTAAACCCTAAACCCTAAACCCTAAACCCTAAACCCTAAACCCTAAACCCTAAACCCTAAACCCTAAACCCTAAACCCTAAACCCTAAACCCTAAACCCTAAACCCTAAACCCTAAACCCTAAACCCTAAACCCTAAACCCTAAACCCTAAACCCTAAACCCTAAACCCTAAACCCTAAACCCTAAACCCTAAACCCTAAACCCTAAACCCTAAACCCTAAACCCTAAACCCTAAACCCTAAACCCTAAACCCTAAACCCTAAACCCTAAACCCTAAACCCTAAACCCTAAACCCTAAACCCTAAACCCTAAACCCTAAACCCTAAACCCTAAACCCTAAACCCTAAACCCTAAACCCTAAACCCTAAACCCTAAACCCTAAACCCTAAACCCTAAACCCTAAACCCTAAACCCTAAACCCTAAACCCTAAACCCTAAACCCTAAACCCTAAACCCTAAACCCTAAACCCTAAACCCTAAACCCTAAACCCTAAACCCTAAACCCTAAACCCTAAACCCTAAACCCTAAACCCTAAACCCTAAACCCTAAACCCTAAACCCTAAACCCTAAACCCTAAACCCTAAACCCTAAACCCTAAACCCTAAACCCTAAACCCTAAACCCTAAACCCTAAACCCTAAACCCTAAACCCTAAACCCTAAACCCTAAACCCTAAACCCTAAACCCTAAACCCTAAACCCTAAACCCTAAACCCTAAACCCTAAACCCTAAACCCTAAACCCTAAACCCTAAACCCTAAACCCTAAACCCTAAACCCTAAACCCTAAACCCTAAACCCTAAACCCTAAACCCTAAACCCTAAACCCTAAACCCTAAACCCTAAACCCTAAACCCTAAACCCTAAACCCTAAACCCTAAACCCTAAACCCTAAACCCTAAACCCTAAACCCTAAACCCTAAACCCTAAACCCTAAACCCTAAACCCTAAACCCTAAACCCTAAACCCTAAACCCTAAACCCTAAACCCTAAACCCTAAACCCTAAACCCTAAACCCTAAACCCTAAACCCTAAACCCTAAACCCTAAACCCTAAACCCTAAACCCTAAACCCTAAACCCTAAACCCTAAACCCTAAACCCTAAACCCTAAACCCTAAACCCTAAACCCTAAACCCTAAACCCTAAACCCTAAACCCTAAACCCTAAACCCTAAACCCTAAACCCTAAACCCTAAACCCTAAACCCTAAACCCTAAACCCTAAACCCTAAACCCTAAACCCTAAACCCTAAACCCTAAACCCTAAACCCTAAACCCTAAACCCTAAACCCTAAACCCTAAACCCTAAACCCTAAACCCTAAACCCTAAACCCTAAACCCTAAACCCTAAACCCTAAACCCTAAACCCTAAACCCTAAACCCTAAACCCTAAACCCTAAACCCTAAACCCTAAACCCTAAACCCTAAACCCTAAACCCTAAACCCTAAACCCTAAACCCTAAACCCTAAACCCTAAACCCTAAACCCTAAACCCTAAACCCTAAACCCTAAACCCTAAACCCTAAACCCTAAACCCTAAACCCTAAACCCTAAACCCTAAACCCTAAACCCTAAACCCTAAACCCTAAACCCTAAACCCTAAACCCTAAACCCTAAACCCTAAACCCTAAACCCTAAACCCTAAACCCTAAACCCTAAACCCTAAACCCTAAACCCTAAACCCTAAACCCTAAACCCTAAACCCTAAACCCTAAACCCTAAACCCTAAACCCTAAACCCTAAACCCTAAACCCTAAACCCTAAACCCTAAACCCTAAACCCTAAACCCTAAACCCTAAACCCTAAACCCTAAACCCTAAACCCTAAACCCTAAACCCTAAACCCTAAACCCTAAACCCTAAACCCTAAACCCTAAACCCTAAACCCTAAACCCTAAACCCTAAACCCTAAACCCTAAACCCTAAACCCTAAACCCTAAACCCTAAACCCTAAACCCTAAACCCTAAACCCTAAACCCTAAACCCTAAACCCTAAACCCTAAACCCTAAACCCTAAACCCTAAACCCTAAACCCTAAACCCTAAACCCTAAACCCTAAACCCTAAACCCTAAACCCTAAACCCTAAACCCTAAACCCTAAACCCTAAACCCTAAACCCTAAACCCTAAACCCTAAACCCTAAACCCTAAACCCTAAACCCTAAACCCTAAACCCTAAACCCTAAACCCTAAACCCTAAACCCTAAACCCTAAACCCTAAACCCTAAACCCTAAACCCTAAACCCTAAACCCTAAACCCTAAACCCTAAACCCTAAACCCTAAACCCTAAACCCTAAACCCTAAACCCTAAACCCTAAACCCTAAACCCTAAACCCTAAACCCTAAACCCTAAACCCTAAACCCTAAACCCTAAACCCTAAACCCTAAACCCTAAACCCTAAACCCTAAACCCTAAACCCTAAACCCTAAACCCTAAACCCTAAACCCTAAACCCTAAACCCTAAACCCTAAACCCTAAACCCTAAACCCTAAACCCTAAACCCTAAACCCTAAACCCTAAACCCTAAACCCTAAACCCTAAACCCTAAACCCTAAACCCTAAACCCTAAACCCTAAACCCTAAACCCTAAACCCTAAACCCTAAACCCTAAACCCTAAACCCTAAACCCTAAACCCTAAACCCTAAACCCTAAACCCTAAACCCTAAACCCTAAACCCTAAACCCTAAACCCTAAACCCTAAACCCTAAACCCTAAACCCTAAACCCTAAACCCTAAACCCTAAACCCTAAACCCTAAACCCTAAACCCTAAACCCTAAACCCTAAACCCTAAACCCTAAACCCTAAACCCTAAACCCTAAACCCTAAACCCTAAACCCTAAACCCTAAACCCTAAACCCTAAACCCTAAACCCTAAACCCTAAACCCTAAACCCTAAACCCTAAACCCTAAACCCTAAACCCTAAACCCTAAACCCTAAACCCTAAACCCTAAACCCTAAACCCTAAACCCTAAACCCTAAACCCTAAACCCTAAACCCTAAACCCTAAACCCTAAACCCTAAACCCTAAACCCTAAACCCTAAACCCTAAACCCTAAACCCTAAACCCTAAACCCTAAACCCTAAACCCTAAACCCTAAACCCTAAACCCTAAACCCTAAACCCTAAACCCTAAACCCTAAACCCTAAACCCTAAACCCTAAACCCTAAACCCTAAACCCTAAACCCTAAACCCTAAACCCTAAACCCTAAACCCTAAACCCTAAACCCTAAACCCTAAACCCTAAACCCTAAACCCTAAACCCTAAACCCTAAACCCTAAACCCTAAACCCTAAACCCTAAACCCTAAACCCTAAACCCTAAACCCTAAACCCTAAACCCTAAACCCTAAACCCTAAACCCTAAACCCTAAACCCTAAACCCTAAACCCTAAACCCTAAACCCTAAACCCTAAACCCTAAACCCTAAACCCTAAACCCTAAACCCTAAACCCTAAACCCTAAACCCTAAACCCTAAACCCTAAACCCTAAACCCTAAACCCTAAACCCTAAACCCTAAACCCTAAACCCTAACCCTAAACCCTAAACCCTAAACCCTAAACCCTAAACCCTAAACCCTAAACCCTAAACCCTAAACCCTAAACCCTAAACCCTAAACCCTAAACCCTAAACCCTAAACCCTAAACCCTAAACCCTAAACCCTAAACCCTAAACCCTAAACCCTAAACCCTAAACCCTAAACCCTAAACCCTAAACCCTAAACCCTAAACCCTAAACCCTAAACCCTAAACCCTAAACCCTAAACCCTAAACCCTAAACCCTAAACCCTAAACCCTAAACCCTAAACCCTAAACCCTAAACCCTAAACCCTAAACCCTAAACCCTAAACCCTAAACCCTAAACCCTAAACCCTAAACCCTAAACCCTAAACCCTAAACCCTAAACCCTAAACCCTAAACCCTAAACCCTAAACCCTAAACCCTAAACCCTAAACCCTAAACCCTAAACCCTAAACCCTAAACCCTAAACCCTAAACCCTAAACCCTAAACCCTAAACCCTAAACCCTAAACCCTAAACCCTAAACCCTAAACCCTAAACCCTAAACCCTAAACCCTAAACCCTAAACCCTAAACCCTAAACCCTAAACCCTAAACCCTAAACCCTAAACCCTAAACCCTAAACCCTAAACCCTAAACCCTAAACCCTAAACCCTAAACCCTAAACCCTAAACCCTAAACCCTAAACCCTAAACCCTAAACCCTAAACCCTAAACCCTAAACCCTAAACCCTAAACCCTAAACCCTAAACCCTAAACCCTAAACCCTAAACCCTAAACCCTAAACCCTAAACCCTAAACCCTAAACCCTAAACCCTAAACCCTAAACCCTAAACCCTAAACCCTAAACCCTAAACCCTAAACCCTAAACCCTAAACCCTAAACCCTAAACCCTAAACCCTAAACCCTAAACCCTAAACCCTAAACCCTAAACCCTAAACCCTAAACCCTAAACCCTAAACCCTAAACCCTAAACCCTAAACCCTAAACCCTAAACCCTAAACCCTAAACCCTAAACCCTAAACCCTAAACCCTAAACCCTAAACCCTAAACCCTAAACCCTAAACCCTAAACCCTAAACCCTAAACCCTAAACCCTAAACCCTAAACCCTAAACCCTAAACCCTAAACCCTAAACCCTAAACCCTAAACCCTAAACCCTAAACCCTAAACCCTAAACCCTAAACCCTAAACCCTAAACCCTAAACCCTAAACCCTAAACCCTAAACCCTAAACCCTAAACCCTAAACCCTAAACCCTAAACCCTAAACCCTAAACCCTAAACCCTAAACCCTAAACCCTAAACCCTAAACCCTAAACCCTAAACCCTAAACCCTAAACCCTAAACCCTAAACCCTAAACCCTAAACCCTAAACCCTAAACCCTAAACCCTAAACCCTAAACCCTAAACCCTAAACCCTAAACCCTAAACCCTAAACCCTAACCCTAAACCCTAAACCCTAAACCCTAAACCCTAAACCCTAAACCCTAAACCCTAAACCCTAAACCCTAAACCCTAAACCCTAAACCCTAAACCCTAAACCCTAAACCCTAAACCCTAAACCCTAAACCCTAAACCCTAAACCCTAAACCCTAAACCCTAAACCCTAAACCCTAAACCCTAAACCCTAAACCCTAAACCCTAAACCCTAAACCCTAAACCCTAAACCCTAAACCCTAAACCCTAAACCCTAAACCCTAAACCCTAAACCCTAAACCCTAAACCCTAAACCCTAAACCCTAAACCCTAAACCCTAAACCCTAAACCCTAAACCCTAAACCCTAAACCCTAAACCCTAAACCCTAAACCCTAAACCCTAAACCCTAAACCCTAAACCCTAAACCCTAAACCCTAAACCCTAAACCCTAAACCCTAAACCCTAAACCCTAAACCCTAAACCCTAAACCCTAAACCCTAAACCCTAACCCTAAACCCTAAACCCTAAACCCTAAACCCTAAACCCTAAACCCTAAACCCTAAACCCTAAACCCTAAACCCTAAACCCTAAACCCTAAACCCTAAACCCTAAACCCTAAACCCTAAACCCTAAACCCTAAACCCTAAACCCTAAACCCTAAACCCTAAACCCTAAACCCTAAACCCTAAACCCTAAACCCTAAACCCTAAACCCTAAACCCTAAACCCTAAACCCTAAACCCTAAACCCTAAACCCTAAACCCTAAACCCTAAACCCTAAACCCTAAACCCTAAACCCTAAACCCTAAACCCTAAACCCTAAACCCTAAACCCTAAACCCTAAACCCTAAACCCTAAACCCTAAACCCTAAACCCTAAACCCTAAACCCTAAACCCTAAACCCTAAACCCTAAACCCTAAACCCTAAACCCTAAACCCTAAACCCTAAACCCTAAACCCTAAACCCTAAACCCTAAACCCTAAACCCTAAACCCTAAACCCTAAACCCTAAACCCTAAACCCTAAACCCTAAACCCTAAACCCTAAACCCTAAACCCTAAACCCTAAACCCTAAACCCTAAACCCTAAACCCTAAACCCTAAACCCTAAACCCTAAACCCTAAACCCTAAACCCTAAACCCTAAACCCTAAACCCTAAACCCTAAACCCTAAACCCTAAACCCTAAACCCTAAACCCTAAACCCTAAACCCTAAACCCTAAACCCTAAACCCTAAACCCTAAACCCTAAACCCTAAACCCTAAACCCTAAACCCTAAACCCTAAACCCTAAACCCTAAACCCTAAACCCTAAACCCTAAACCCTAAACCCTAAACCCTAAACCCTAAACCCTAAACCCTAAACCCTAAACCCTAAACCCTAAACCCTAAACCCTAAACCCTAAACCCTAACCCTAAACCCTAAACCCTAAACCCTAAACCCTAAACCCTAAACCCTAAACCCTAAACCCTAAACCCTAAACCCTAAACCCTAAACCCTAAACCCTAAACCCTAAACCCTAAACCCTAAACCCTAAACCCTAAACCCTAAACCCTAAACCCTAAACCCTAAACCCTAAACCCTAAACCCTAAACCCTAAACCCTAAACCCTAAACCCTAAACCCTAAACCCTAAACCCTAAACCCTAAACCCTAAACCCTAAACCCTAAACCCTAAACCCTAAACCCTAAACCCTAAACCCTAAACCCTAAACCCTAAACCCTAAACCCTAAACCCTAAACCCTAAACCCTAAACCCTAAACCCTAAACCCTAAACCCTAAACCCTAAACCCTAAACCCTAAACCCTAAACCCTAAACCCTAAACCCTAAACCCTAAACCCTAAACCCTAAACCCTAACCCTAAACCCTAAACCCTAAACCCTAAACCCTAAACCCTAAACCCTAAACCCTAAACCCTAAACCCTAAACCCTAACCCTAAACCCTAAACCCTAAACCCTAAACCCTAAACCCTAAACCCTAAACCCTAAACCCTAAACCCTAAACCCTAAACCCTAAACCCTAAACCCTAAACCCTAAACCCTAAACCCTAAACCCTAAACCCTAAACCCTAAACCCTAAACCCTAAACCCTAAACCCTAAACCCTAAACCCTAAACCCTAAACCCTAAACCCTAAACCCTAAACCCTAAACCCTAAACCCTAAACCCTAAACCCTAAACCCTAAACCCTAAACCCTAAACCCTAAACCCTAAACCCTAAACCCTAAACCCTAAACCCTAAACCCTAAACCCTAAACCCTAAACCCTAAACCCTAAACCCTAAACCCTAAACCCTAAACCCTAAACCCTAAACCCTAAACCCTAAACCCTAAACCCTAAACCCTAAACCCTAAACCCTAAACCCTAAACCCTAAACCCTAAACCCTAAACCCTAAACCCTAAACCCTAAACCCTAAACCCTAAACCCTAAACCCTAAACCCTAAACCCTAAACCCTAAACCCTAAACCCTAAACCCTAAACCCTAAACCCTAAACCCTAAACCCTAAACCCTAAACCCTAAACCCTAAACCCTAAACCCTAAACCCTAAACCCTAAACCCTAAACCCTAAACCCTAAACCCTAAACCCTAAACCCTAAACCCTAAACCCTAAACCCTAAACCCTAAACCCTAAACCCTAAACCCTAAACCCTAAACCCTAAACCCTAAACCCTAAACCCTAAACCCTAAACCCTAAACCCTAAACCCTAAACCCTAAACCCTAAACCCTAAACCCTAAACCCTAAACCCTAAACCCTAAACCCTAACCCTAAACCCTAAACCCTAAACCCTAAACCCTAAACCCTAAACCCTAAACCCTAAACCCTAAACCCTAACCCTAAACCCTAAACCCTAAACCCTAAACCCTAAACCCTAACCCTAAACCCTAAACCCTAAACCCTAAACCCTAAACCCTAAACCCTAAACCCTAAACCCTAAACCCTAAACCCTAAACCCTAAACCCTAAACCCTAAACCCTAACCCTAACCCTAACCCTAAACCCTAAACCCTAAACCCTAAACCCTAAACCCTAAACCCTAAACCCTAAACCCTAAACCCTAAACCCTAAACCCTAAACCCTAAACCCTAAACCCTAAACCCTAAACCCTAAACCCTAAACCCTAAACCCTAAACCCTAAACCCTAAACCCTAAACCCTAAACCCTAAACCCTAAACCCTAAACCCTAAACCCTAAACCCTAAACCCTAAACCCTAAACCCTAAACCCTAAACCCTAAACCCTAAACCCTAAACCCTAAACCCTAAACCCTAAACCCTAAACCCTAAACCCTAAACCCTAAACCCTAAACCCTAAACCCTAAACCCTAAACCCTAAACCCTAAACCCTAAACCCTAAACCCTAAACCCTAAACCCTAAACCCTAAACCCTAAACCCTAAACCCTAAACCCTAAACCCTAAACCCTAAACCCTAAACCCTAAACCCTAAACCCTAAACCCTAAACCCTAAACCCTAACCCTAAACCCTAAACCCTAAACCCTAAACCCTAAACCCTAAACCCTAAACCCTAAACCCTAAACCCTAAACCCTAAACCCTAAACCCTAAACCCTAAACCCTAAACCCTAAACCCTAAACCCTAAACCCTAAACCCTAAACCCTAAACCCTAAACCCTAAACCCTAAACCCTAAACCCTAAACCCTAAACCCTAAACCCTAAACCCTAAACCCTAAACCCTAAACCCTAAACCCTAAACCCTAAACCCTAAACCCTAAACCCTAACCCTAAACCCTA
>NW_027330507.1:15000-17210 GCF_019914945.1 Typha latifolia | reverse complement strand
CCCGAGGCCGATCGGCATGACGGAGCGAAGGGACGTGAAGAGACCGCTGCGCCGGAGGTTGGCTGCACATTGGCAGGGAGCCCACCGAGGCATGCGAGTCGAGAACAGCTCACGTGCCGACACGGCAGCGCCCGCGCCGCGCCCCGCGCCAACCCGTGCCACGCAAGGCCGTACGGCCAAGTTACGAGGCTCGAGAAGGTCGAACGAGGTCAGCGACGGCAGAGCTCCGCCGAGCACGAAGGAAACAACGGTATGAGGCAACGAGTCGCACAGCTGCACGTCGGCAAGGCCAGCGGACGCACGACGTACGCCCGCCGCATGCCCGCTGAGCGTGCAGAACGGTTCCACCTACTACCCGGGGGGCATCCCCATTCTGTAACCCGGGGGTTCAAAAGGGCTGTGGGGCGTTACGTTTTGAGGGCCTCGGCCATGGGCCAAAAACAGGCCTGCTGGCTAGTTTTTCCCCGCACAGGCCGAGCCCAGGCGCTGTCCGCACGACGGGCGCCCGTCGGGCGCGCGTCGGGCGCCCGCTGCATTGCAACGTATGTCCAACCTACTACCCGGGGGGGGCATCCCCCATTCTGCAACCCGGGGGGATCAAAAGGTCTGTGGGGCGTTACGTTTTGAGGGCCTCGGCCATGGGCCCAAAAACCAGGCCTGCTGGCTAGTTTTTCCCCGCACAGGCCGAGCCTAGGCGCTGTCCGCACGACGGGCGCCCGTCGGGCGCGCGTCGGGCGCCCGCTGCATTGCAACGTATGTCCAACCTACTACCCGGGGGGGGCATCCCCCATTCTGCAACCCGGGGGGATCAAAAGGTCTGTGGGGCGTTACGTTTGAGGGCCTCGGCCATGGGCCCAAAAACCAGGCCTGCTGGCTAGTTTTTCCCCGCACAGGCCGAGCCCAGGCGCTGTCCGCACGACGGGCGCCCGTCGGGCGCGCGTCGGGCGCCCGCTGCATTGCTGCAACGTATGTCCAACCAAAAATTAGCCCCATTGGCTAGTTATCTCCCGCACAGGCCTATGCCAGGGGCTCAGCTGGAGCGTGCGGCGCCCTCCGCACTACGGCGCTGCTGCTGTGCCAATGGACCAAAAATGAGCCACATTGGCTAGTTTTTTCCCGCACAGGCCCCTGCCAGGCGCTGTGAGCCACAGCGCGCGGCGACCCTCCGCACTACGGCAGCCATTTGCTGTTCCAAGGGGCCAAAAATGAGCTCCATTGACTAGTTTTTCCTCGCACAGCCCCATGCCAGGTGCTGTCAGCCCGATCGTTCGAACGACGGCGCCCGCTGCTAAGCAAGCACTGTCAGCTCGGCCAAGGGGACAAAACTAGCGCTGCTGGCTAGTTTTCTCCCGCACAGGCCCATGCCAGGCGCTGTCAGCCCGGGCGTTCCACTAGCGTTCGAACGACGGGCGCCCGCTGCTAAGCAAGCACTGTCAGCTCGGCCAAGGGGACAAAAACTAGCGCTGCTGGCTAGTTTTCTCCCGCACAGGCCCATGCCAGGCGCTGTCAGCCCGGGCGTTCCACTAGCGTTCGAACGACGGGCGCCCGCTGCTAAGCAAGCGCTGTCAGCTCGGCCAAGGGGCCAAAAATGAGCCCTGCTGGCTAGTTTTCTCCCGCACGGGCCCATGCCAGGCGCTGTCAGCCCGGGCGTTCCACTAGCGTTCGAACGACGGGCGTCCGCTGCTAAGCAAGCGCTGTCTGCTCGGCCAAGGGGCCAAAAATGAGCCCTGCTGGCTAGTTTTCTCCCGCACAGGCCTATGCCAGGCGCTGTCAACCCGGGCGTTCCACTAGCGTTCGAACGACGGGCGTCCGCTGCTAAGCAAGCGCTGTCTGCTCGGCCAAGGGGCCAAAAATGAGGCCTGCTGGCTAGTTTTCTCCCGCACAGGCCTATGCCAGGCGCTGTCAACCCGGGAGTTCCACTAGCGTTCGAACGACGGGCGTCCGCTGCTAAGCAAGCGCCGTCTGCTGAGCCAAGGGGCCAAAAATGAGCCCTGCTGGCTAGTTTTCTCCCGCACAGGCCCATTCCAGGCGCTGTCAGCCCGAGCGCCCGCTGCTAGCTATGCCAAGGGGCCGAAAATGATCTCACTTACTCGCCTCACGCCGCGCGGTAGAGCTGGCTATGGGGAGTATGAGGAGGAGGGCTATGAGGAGGAGAGGCACCGAGTGAGCTTGCGGTGCATAGGGCGATCTTCTTATGGTGCGTCAGGGCA
>NW_027330507.1:7500-10000 GCF_019914945.1 Typha latifolia | reverse complement strand
GGGCATCACAGCACTGTTATTGCCTCAAACTTCCGTGGCCTAAACGGCCATAGTCCTCTAAGAAGCTAGCTCGGAGGGATGCCTCCGCATAGCTAGTTAGCAAAGCCGAGGTCTCGCTCGTTAACGGAATTAACTGCATAAATCGCTCCACCAACTAAGAACGGCCATGCACCACCACCCATAGAATCAAGAAAGAGCTCTCGCCCGTCAATCCTTGCTATGTCCGGACTCGGTAAGTTTCCCGTGTTGAGTCAAATTAAGCCGCAGCTCCACGCCCGGTGGTGCCCTTCCTTCCGTCACCTTTAAGTTTCAGCCTTGCGACCATACTCCCCCCGAACCCAAAAACTTTGATTTCTCATAAGGTGCCTATGAGTCCTAAAAGCAACATCCGCCGATCCCCGGGTCGCATCGTTTATGGTTGAGACTAGGACGGTATCCGATCGTCTTCGAGCCCCCAACTTTCGTTCTTGATTAATGAAAACATCCTTGGCAAATGCTTTCAGCTTGTTCGTCTTTCATAAATCCAAGAATTTCACCTCTCGACTATGAAATACGAATGCCCCCGACTCGTCCTCTTAATCATTACTCCGATCCCGAAGGCCAACACAATAGGACCGAAATCCCGTGATGTTATCCCATGCTAATGTATACAGAGCGTGGGCTTGCTTTGAGCACTCTAATTTCTTCAAAGTAACGGCGCCGAGGCACGACCCGCCAGCTAAGGACAGGAGCGCATCGCCGGCAGAAGGGACGAGGAGGCTGGTTCACACCCGAGAGGCGGACCGACCTACCCGCCCAAGGTCCAACTACGAGCTTTTTAACCGCAACAACTTAAATATACGCTATTGAGCTGGAATTACCGCGCCGCCGGCACCGCACTTGCCCTCCAATGGATCCTCGTTAAGGGATTTAGATTGTACTATTCCAATTACTGCACTCAAGAGCCCGGTATTGTTATTTATTGTCACTACCTCCCCGTGTCGATTGGGTAATTTGCGCGCCCGCTGCCTTCCTTGGATGTGGTAGCCGCCTCGTGCTCCCTCCGGAATCGAACCCTACTCCGTCCGTCACCCGTCACCACCATGGTAGGCCCCTATCCTACCATCGAAAGTTGATAGGGCAGAAATTTGAATGATGTGTCGCCGCACAAAGGCCGTGCGATCCGTCGAGTTATCATGAATCATCGGATCGACGGCAGAGCCCGCGCGCCCTTTTTTATCTAATAAATGCATCCTTCCGGAAGTCGGGGTTTGTTGCACGTATTAGCTCTAGAATTACTACTATTATCCGAGTAGCAGTACCATCAAACAAACTATAACTGATTTAATGAGCCATTCGCAGCTTCACAAATCCGAATTAGTTCATACTTACACATGCATGGCTTAATCTTTGAGACAAGCATATGACTACCGGCAGATCAACCAGGTAGCACGCCCTCTCGCGACGCCGGAACCGCGAGGCGCCCTTCCCCGCTAGGGAGGGGGAGGGACCGTCGACAGCCCGACAATGCCTCGACGAGGGCGGTTCG
This sequence comes from Typha latifolia, assembly GCF_019914945.1. Taxonomy (NCBI): domain Eukaryota; kingdom Viridiplantae; phylum Streptophyta; class Magnoliopsida; order Poales; family Typhaceae; genus Typha; species Typha latifolia. The sequence continues at coordinate 8,472 of NW_027330507.1, read as the reverse complement.
AAACCAACCGAGCGTGGGGACGGGGACCGAGGACCCCGAAACCGCAGCATCTCGCCGCATCCTAGAGCGCCGCGAGACGACGATGTGCCCGACGGTAACGAGGGGCCGTAGCCGACCGCCGACCGGGGCACACGCCGCCCGCTTCATGCCGCCGACGGCCTAAGGCCGGGAGGCGGATGGGTACGTAGGCTTCGCTGTTTTCCGACATGACCGGATATTTAGCACAGTAACCCGCGCAGCTCCGAGGCCGACGGCATGACGGAGCGAAGGGACGTGAAGAGACCGCTGCGCCGGAGGTTGGCTGCACATTGGCAGGGAGCCCACCGAGGCATGCGAGTCGAGAACAGCTCACGTGCCGACACGGCAGCGCCCGCGCGCGCGCCGCGCGCCAACCCGTGCTACGCAAGGCCGTACGGCTGCTACGAGGCTCGAGAGAAGGTCGAACGAGGTCAGCGACGGCAGAGCTCCGCCGAGCACGAAGGAAACAACGGTATGAGGCAACGAGTCGCACAGCTGCACGTCGGCAAGGCCAGCGGACGCACGACGTACGCCCGCCGCATGCCCGCTGAGCGTGCAGAACGGTTCCACCTACTACCCGGGGGGCATCCCCATTCTGTAACCCGGGGGTTCAAAAGGGCTGTGGGGCGTTACGTTTTGAGGGCCTCGGCCATGGGCCAAAAACAGGCCTGCTGGCTAGTTTTTCCCCGCACAGGCCGAGCCCAGGCGCTGTCCGCACGACGGGCGCCCGTCGGGCGCGCGTCGGGGGCGCCCGCTGCATTGCAACGTATGTCCAACCTACTACCCGGGGGGCATCCCCATTCTGCAACCCGGGGATCAAAAGGTCTGTGGGGCGTTACGCTTTGAGGGCCTCGGCCATGGGCCCAAAACCAGGCCTGCTGGCTAGTTTTTCCCCGCACAGGCCGAGCCTAGGCGCTGTCCGCACGACGGGCGCCCGTCGGGCGCGCGTCGGGC
>NW_027330507.1:0-2500 GCF_019914945.1 Typha latifolia | reverse complement strand
CATCCGCTTCCTCCCGACAATTTCAAGCACTTTTGACTCTCCTTTCAAAGTCCTTTTCATCTTTCCTCGCGGTACTTGTTCGCTATCGGCCTCTCCCCCCCGTATTTAGCCTTGGACGAGTCTACCGCCCGATTGGGGCTGCATTCCCAAACAACCCGACTCGCGACGACGCCGTGGTGCGACAGGTCCGGCCGGACGGGGCTCACACCTCCCGGCGCCTTTTTCTGGGGACTTGGGCTCGGCCCGTCGCCGAGGACGCTTCCCAGACTATACCTGACGACGGCGGGGGGCGCCCGATTCTCAAGCCGGGCAGCTTCCTGCTCGCGCTCGCCGCTTACTAGGGGAATCCTTGTAAGTTTCTTCTCCTCCGCTTATTTATATGCTTAAACTCAGCGGTAATCCCGCCCGACTGGGTCGCGGCGGCGATGGCCGCGCGCGGTCCCGCGGCGCGCACACGCACACGGCCCGGGGTCCGGAGGGCCTTCCTGAGGGGGCCGGAGGCACGACGCCCGGCCAAGCGCACAAGACGCCCACCACTCGCCGTGTCTCGCCGCGACGACGGCCCGTGCCAGCAGCCCGCGCCCGTGGCACGGAGGGGCCATCGCCCGCGCCCGCGCCGCCCGCCCGCCCGAGCGGGGGGGGGCGCGAGCGCCGTTGGCGTGACGCCTGTGGCGTGCGTGCCTCGACTGTAAGGCCTCGGCGCAACTTGCGTTCAAAGACTCGATGGTTCGCGGGATTCTCGCACCACACCAGGTATCGCATTTCGCTACGTTCTTCATCGATGGGAGAGCCGAGATATCCGTTGCCGAGAGTCATCTCGGTATTAATTTTGGTCGGCCGCGGGGGCGCGCACGCGGCGCCCCGCGTCCGTCTCTTTTTGTGTTCCTTGGCGCCATGTCGCGCCGGGAGCCTGCCTTGCCCCCCTCGCCGCCCTCCGCGCCCGGGAGGGCGAGGAAGAGGGACGCCGGGAGGGCCGACGGACGGGCGGGTGCCCGCCCGCCGGCGCTCGCTCACGAGTTCGCGGGCCGTCCTTGGTCGCATCGACAATGATCCTTCCGCAGTTCACCTACGGAAACCTTGTTACGACTTCTCCTTCCTCTAAATGATAAGGTTCAGTGACTTCGCGACGCCGCGAGCGGCGAACCGCCCGCGCCGCGATCCGAACACTTCACCGACCATTCAATCGGTAGGAGCGACGGCGGTGGTGTACAAAGGGCAGGGACGTAGTCAACGCGAGCCGATGACTCGCGCTTACTAGGCATTCCTCGTTGAAGACCAACAATTGCAATGATCTATCCCCATCACGATGAAATTTTCCAAGATTACCCGGCCCGTCGGCCAAGGCTATAGACTCGTTGAATACATCGCGTAGCGCGCGTGCGCCTGTAACATCTAAGGGCATCACACACTGTTATTGCCTCAAACTTCCGTGGCCTAAACGGCCATAGTCCTCTAAGAAGCTAGCTGCGAGGGATGCCTCCGCATAGCTAGTTAGCAAAGCCGAGGTCTCGCTCGTTAACGGAATTAACTGCATAAATCGCTCCACCAACTAAGAACGGCCATGCACCACCACCCATAGAATCAAGAAAGAGCTCTCGCCCGTCAATCCTTGCTATGTCCGGACTCGGTAAGTTTCCCGTGTTGAGTCAAATTAAGCCGCAGTGCTCCACGCCCGGTGGTGCCCTTCCGTCACCCCTTTAAGTTTCAGCCTTGCGACCATACTCCCTAACCCAAAACTTTGATTTCTCATAAGGTGCCTATGAGTCCTAAAAGCAACATCCGCCGATCCCCGGTCGGCATCGTTTATGGTTGAGACTAGGACGGTATCTCGATCGTCTTCGAGCCCCCAACTTTCGTTCTTGATTAATGAAAACATCCTTGGCAAATGCTTTCAGCTTGTTCGTCTTTCATAAATCCAAGAATTTCACCTCGACTATGAAATACGAATGCCCCCGACTCGTCCTCTTAATCATTACTCCGATCCCGAAGGCCAACACAATAGGACCGAAATCCCGTGATGTTATCCCATGCTAATGTATACAGAGCGTGGGCTTGCTTTGAGCACTCTAATTTCTTCAAAGTAACGGCGCCGAGGCACGACCCGCCAGCTAAGGACAGAGCGCATCGCCGGCAGTAAGGGACGAGGAGGCTGGTTCACACCCGAGAGGCGGACCGACCTACCCGGCCCAAGGTCCAACTACGAGCTTTAACCGCAACAACTTAAATATACGCTATTGAGCTGGAATTACCGCGCCGCCGGCACCGTACTTGCCCTCCAATGGATCCTCGTTAAGGGATTTAGATTGTACTATTCCAATTACTGCACTCAAGAGCCCGGTATTGTTATTTATTGTCACTACCTCCCCGTGTCGATTGGGTAATTTGCGCGCCCGCTGCCTTCCTTGGATGTGGTAGCCGCTTTCTCGTGCTCCTCTCCGAATCGAACCCTACCTCCGTCACCCGTCACCACCATGGTAGGCCCCTATCCTACCATCGAAAG
>NW_027330506.1:0-18909 GCF_019914945.1 Typha latifolia | reverse complement strand
CAAGCTATGGGAGGATAGCACAAAGTTGCAAATAATTCACCAGCTGCTTGAGTAGGATTGAGACAAGAACCACCGAGTTGCAAACATAATTTAACTATCTATCGAATAAAATCCTGATGGTTGGAATGCGCTGCATGATTGTAACATAGGATTGATCGCAGGACAGCTCTTCGAATAGCTCTGAGGGCATGGCCACCAGTTCAAGCAATTGGAGATTTATAAGGTATTTGATGCCTTGTGGCACTTTTTTCAGCTCTCCACAGCCAATTAGTCTCAGTTCATGCAGGTCTTGCATTGCTCCTTCCTCTATTTCCATGCATTTAAGCTGTGCCAAATTAGATAAATACAAGGATCTGAGTTTTCTAAACCATCCACTATGGAAGACCAAATTTTGACCATTGTAGGCCCTGATTAGATTAACGCATACTAAATTCTGCAGCCTCTGAAGGATAGGGAAAGGATCTTCTGTTAATTGAGATCCAGCCAGTGCTAAATGAGTGAGGTTGTTCAGGGATGCAAACCAACTAGGCAACTGCACCATCTGTCCCCACAACTGAAGCTTTTGCAGGAGCGGAGGAGGGGGAGACAGAGATTCCAGCTTCAAAGTTTCTTCCTCACTGGATGCAAAAATTGCAAGATGTTGCAGATGGTTCATCTTCCTTATGGAAGCACATAGCACTGAGCTCTGAGCTGTTGTCACCTTTGTAATCCCATATGTTCTCAATTGATTCAAGTTCCCTGATTCTCGAACATTCTTTTCATTTGCTTCGATACCTTGTAAAGTTTGTAGATCCTTCAAATTGGGCACTCCATGGGGAACATATACGCCACTAATATCATCGAGGTTAACAGGATATCTTGCATGGACTCTAACTAGGAAAAGATGCCGCAAGTTATGCAGCTTTGCCAGCCCAAAAGAAAGTTTCAACACCTTACAACCCCATAGGTCCAAAGTTTGCAGATTTTGAAGAATCCCCAATGATTTGGGGAGTTCTTTAATCCTTGTGTGCCTAAGACCAAGGTAATGTAGATTGAATAATGTTCCTACATCCTCTGGTAAACTATCAATGGGAGCTCTCTCTAAATCTAATACTCTAAGCAACCTAAGGCTTGAAAACATCTCACCTAGTGATGGCACAGAGAGAGAGTTAGAAAATATCAAGAACGAACGAAGACGTGGAAGACAAGCCTTACTTATCATGGTCAATTGGAGTTCATTCTTCCTTTGTTTGACGGAGAGGCGACGAGCATTCCCTATAATCACCTCCTCCTGGCCATCAAAAGTTGCGCCAAAATTTTCATCATTCGACTTAGACAATGCTAACTCCCTCAATATATCGTGCATTCTACATTGCTTCACCCTCCCAAACTCATTCCTTTCTGCAACTTGTAGCATTCCCCTACAGATGAGTTCTCTCATATATTCGTCAGCCACCTCTTCCTTTGACATCCTTCCTCTCTGTTCAACAAAACCCTCCGCAACCCATAGCCTTATTATCCTCTTTCTCTTAATCAGACAATCTTCAGGAAACACAGCACAGTACAAGAAGCAAGGTCTAAGATAGTGTGGCAGTTCATTGAAGCTTACATGTAAAATGTTCTTCACCCTTGCTAACATTGGATTGTTTACCAGCTGCCAATCGATGCTATCATACACATTTTTCCATTCCTCCGCAATCCCTTCCTTCGCCGTCATGAGGCTAGCCATGGCCACAATCGCGAGCGGCAAACCATCACACTTGGCGACTATATTCCTCGCCCAGTATTCGAGTTCTTCCGGGCAGCGTCTATCCGGTTGTCTACGAAACGACCTCGCACAGAAAAGAGTCCAAGACTCTTCCTCCAGGAGTGGCTGAAGGTGGAGACTGCAACTACTAGCTGCAACAAACACTACGTCCCGAATTCGTGTAGTAATTAATATCCTACTTCCAATTTGGGAATTCGGGAGAGCACCATTAATGGCGATCCAAAGGTTAGCATCCCATACATCATCCAACACAATCAAGTACCTTCTCTTCGCCAGACAAGCATCGATGATCTCGACCAACCTCCTAAATGTGAAGCTTGAGAGTTCTTGTGAACCAATCTCTATCCCTTCTGAAGACAATTCGGTAGCAATTCGCTCCAGTAGATCTCTAGCCGAACAAGACTGTGAGACGGAGACCCACATCAGGCAATCGAACCATTTCTTTATGGATCCATCGCGATAAATCTCGTTCGCGAGAGTGGTCTTGCCCAATCCTCCCATTCCCCAAACGGAGACCACCGCACGCGACGGTTGCTCGCCATCCGTCAACCAGCCAAGCAGCAAGTTTCTGTTGTCCTCGATGCCGACCAATTCCGATTCTTCTCCTTCGGCAAGGAAAGGAGTCGACTTGGAGTTTACGATGTCGCCGATGTGATCGAATCGGTATCGTTGTGCCCTGGAGGAGATGCCTTGGATCTTGGATTTAATACCTTGCAAAGATTTGGCAATGCGGTGCTTGGAGATGAGGCGATGGGGAAAGGCGAGGAGGGGGTGGTTATGGTGGGGGTGGGAATTCCGGTAGCAGAGCTCGTCGAGGGCGTCTTCGATCTCAAAAGCGAGATCGCGGACTTGGTTGAACCAAGTGGAGAGGCTTTGGGTTTGGTTAGAGGAGGAGGAGAGGAAGGAGCGGATGGACTCGAGCTCGTTCTTGATGTCGTTGACCTCATGGTTGGCTCCTCTCAGTAAGGAGGCTTCGTCGGAGAGAAGAGCGCTTAGTTTCTTGAGGAGAAGGACAAGGATGGTCTCCGCCATACTCGGTTCTCTCTGCGTGATGAAACCGGAAGGTCTCCTTTGAGACGAAGGTTTATGAGCTATCACTTCGCCATTGCTGACGTTTACAGCATCAGTTTGACGAAAAAAATATAGCATTTTTATGATGACGATGATAGTGGTAGTCTAATTATTTAGCAACTTATTTATAGTGAAAAATATTAGGACTAATAAATTATATTAACGGTTATAGATTTGTGCATATCTTCCGTATATTTCTTTGCTACCCATTTCAGTTTAATAATAATAATAATAATTTAATAAGTTTCCCTTGTATCGATCGACACGCTTCTTCTCACTATACTTGACATATCATATTACTTGTATTAAGGTTTGCAATAACATCCTTGACAACAACAACAATTAACGTCAACTTAGTTGTAAACAAAACTCCATTGACTTGCAAATCCAAACTCTTTTCTTTTTTCTTTTTTCTTTTCTCACTTTGGAGAAGGAGCAGGGCCACTGGCCATTGCCGGCGCCGGCGAGAAAGTTCGTCCGAAATTGAGCTCCGCAAAGAGACGATCGGCGATAACCTGATTCGCAGCATCGGAGGTGTGATATGCATCCCAGAAAACGAACTCTCTGCGGTTCGGACAAAGTTCAGCATTTGGCAAGCAAAGGCCACCGACAGTAGTGTCCACATTGCAGCATGATGTGTCTGAAATCTTAAATCCTGCACATTGAAACAAATTCCATGCCATTTGGTATTGAAACTGAAATTTACCTGAACAAGCAACTAATCATAATGATAATTACCATAGTGTTGTGGGTTTTTGATGAGATCCATGACAATGGAGTAGCAGTCAGCAAGAATCATCTTAGCTCCAGGGAGTTCAAAATTGAGAGAAGTGAGCAGCTTCTTAACTTGTGAGTTGAACTCCAACGCATACTGGTTCACATCATAGAGGCATTGGCCAGTCCCAGATCTCACCCTTTGTGACGGAATGCAACCCAATGGGGCCAATCCACTAAACATTATCTTCCTTGCTCCAAGAGAATAAAGCCTCTTCAGAGATCACAACATCCAAAAAAAAAAAAAAAATTAGAACAAAAGAAGTAATTTACAATCACAGTGTGTCTATTATCTTGCTAATTTCTGATCACTATACCTTTAACTGGCGATCTAATGTGATTAGCAGGAGGCCTACAAACTCATCATGAGTGTATACTCTGCCATCTGCCATGAAAGGCTGTAAGAAATTGTTGATGTAGTCGTTGCTACCTGAAACAAAGCAGAAGTAAACAAAGAGTTAGTCTAAGATTTCACAAACAATATGAAGGAGATGAAATTGGCATACCAAGTCCAATAAAATATAATGCCTCATTGCATAGTTTCTCACTAGCCTTCTCTCCTATTTTACTAGTGATTGCTTCCTTTGTCTCCTCAAAACAAGTTATCTGATCATCAAAAGAGAGCTTCTGAACCTGCATTGCCATATTTATGACATTCACATATACATACATATATATATATATGATTGTAACAAGCTATATATGACAATCTTGCAGGAAATTAGTTGTTACAAAGTAAAGTCCAGTCTCATTGAGAATGCCAGCTCCGCCCGACGCATAATTGATGCCTTGGAGGATCGCGTTGTCGTCCATGGACAGGGACATGTATGGTGGTGGAGATGGAATTCCAAGTTTATAAGCTACATTACCATTGCAACAAAATTTAGTACTATAGAGTAGCTCAAGAATAGAATAGTGATGCTTGTGGACTTGAGAACTTACACATGATGTCTCCAATTGTTCTTCCATTAGTGAATCTCCCAGTAGGCAAGCCATTCAAGTAATCAATTCCATACCAAGGGTAGTCAGATTTTGCAAGGGAGAATGGGAGGTAATTGTTGTTTCCGACGTCGGACATCGAGTCGCCAAAGATGTACACGACTGGTCCCTTAGCCATGGCTAGGCTTGGAATTGAGACGGTGAGAGCAAAGGCAGTGATCACAACCACTGTGAGAGCTGCCATTGTCCTTTACCCTGGCTGTTTGTGATTGTGTGGGATGGACTGGTAGTTGTAATGATTGGGATTTATAGTGAGTTTAGTGATATTAAGTCATGGCCTGTTCTGTAAGTTTGGCTTTTCTCTTCGTTCATCTTTTCCCGCTCTATGGAGAGATTCTGGTGACTTTAATTGGTATAAGAAAAGAGGGAGAATTGGCAAGCATTAGATTGGGTATGGAGAGTATTAATGTGGTGGGTGTGGTTGTTGAGGATTTTTGCCTACCAATTTTTGGATTGCTTAACTTGAGGCAGGGGAATGGTTGATAATTGGACGACTTAGGAGGGCTAATGTGAGCTGAACATAGCAAAGATTTCATTTAGCTTCTCAGAGTAAGCATACAAAGCAGTGCCAATTAATCAAGGGAGTAGCATAAGTAACCTTTGTCCACATTGTTATTGGGATGAGTCTTCTCTTGTGTATGCAAAATGAGAGCTTTTGAACATATTAATAGACTTCCTTCTCTTGTGTCATACTTCTTTTACCATGCTTGCAACAAATAATGCATGCTACATTTATTTGAACATCCAGGAGGGCCGGGCTGGGCCAAAATATTGTGGGTTTCGAGTACCCGGGCAGACCATAGGGGCTCGGCTTGAGCTCGAATTTGGGTCCAAAAAATAGAAAAAATTTACTTCTTCACTGTGACACAATTGCTCTTATAAATGCTAACTTTCTTCAGATACAGCAGAGGTTTGAGATCATTACAAATGCCAGTCTCATACTGCAAGGACTAGATGCTTGCTTAGAGTATTAAAAAATAAATTCTCAAGGAAGAAGAGCTAAGTTTCCATGCCATTTATGTTTGCATAAGATTTTAAAAGTCATAGTCCATCGCTGCTTAATATCGGTTAATATGGTTCCTAGTATTCCAAATATATCTAGTGACTCAGAACCATTGATCTGAAACTGCGAAGTCATTGTCAATGGCGTAGGGGTTCAACAGCAGTCCTGAAGAGAAGAACATAGACCTTATCGATGGAGAAGTACAAGAAGCCGCCCGAAGAATGAGTGACATATGAACCAAAACTTGTCCCAACGATGCAATGCCAAGCTGGACCATACGAAGAATCGAATTCCTGGAAACAAACATTAATGAACAACCCTTCAGCACAATACCAATACTTTTTCTTCTGGAAACAGAATACTAATATAGAGAAGCACTGTGAGTTGTAGTGTAAAGTTAGTGATTTCAGGAAAAGAAATACCTAAGTCCAGATTCAAGGGGTTCTGCATTATAACCACAGAAAGAACAGAAGGAAAGAATTACTCGAGATATATAATCTACAATATTATCTAATTCAACTTCTTACATTTTTTTTTTATCAATTCCTGATTTAGAGTTTCCAAGACAGAAGAATGGGATTCACTTTATTTGAACAAGGAAACTCTGATCCTTTCGCTGCATATCATTTCAGTTTAAATTGCAAGTAGAGGCGCATTAAACCTGTTCCGCATCGGATAATTATTGCAATAGGAGCTCTTCAATATTTAGCTGGCAAGTTTCAAGTTAATAAAGACAATTAAGGGACTTTGGCCAGCCAGATGAGAAGATTGTACAGCGCATATGCAGTAGATGAGGAGATTGGTGTCCTTTATATCACTATATGGATACTCCAAAAGTAACTAATTCAGAAGATAAGTAAAAAAATATACGAATTGCAAAGCATAATCCAGTAACAAAAATCTTTCATGATATCGTCTTTAGAGGGATATTGCGAAAAGCAATGCCTTCGATATAATATTATATGAAATGAAACTAAGTTTAGGCTATTTCTTCCCACTGCAGCAGAGAGTTGTGTAATTTAGAACAGTCAGTATCTTTGTAGATGGACGATAGCATCAAATCTTGTAAAGGAGATAAGATTTAAGCTATGAAATGAGGAACTAAACCAATGAAGCTAAAGATTCTTTTCACTCTAGAGCATTAAATGCAGTACATTAATAAGATAATCAACGAGAGAATAAATTAACGATGAGAAACACTCCAAAAAGATAAGCCTTCTTCAAGTTAATTATCTCCAAACCGCATCCACTGCATCCAAAACCCACCAAGGGTAGACAGAAATATAAACCGTTACCTTCTTGAGAGCGAGAGCGAGCCGCTTGCTATCTAGCTTCGGCATCGCCGCAAGCACCTCCCGTGCACACCGAAACGCGCGCTTCTGCAACGCCAGGGGCATGTCCGCCGCCCTCACCCGCACCCTGTGCTTCTCCTTCTCCTTCTCCTTCTCCTTCATCTCTTCGCATTCGCCATCGGCCTTCACCTTGGCACGCTGGATGAGAGTGCTCAAATACTGGCTTCTCCTCTCGAGCTCCTCCGAAGCCGCTTCCATTGATATGTTTGGCTCTCTCATCGCCTCCTTCCTCCGCGTCGAAGAATTCCACGCGAGAAGAAGAAGAAAGACGAAGACTTTAAGGAGGCATCGGGTTGCTCCTCCTCCTCCTCCTCCTCCTACTCTATGGCGTTGATGGCGCTATGGATTTACGGGCTGGCTTAGTTGGGGTTCGATCCTTTTTCTTCGGCCTTGGTGGGTGCTGTTGCGCTTTGGAAGGAGGGGTCACTGGCCAGCCAGTGACAAGGGCACTGTTGTATCTATTTACCTCAATGCCATTGCTCTTCTTTTCAAATTAATTTTCAGCCCTTAAAACTTACGAAAGCACTCATCCGACGGCTATACCATTATCTGGGACTCACGCAAAGGTGCTACTGCTACACCTCCTGATCTGGAAACTAAAGGGTGTGCCGGGGCAGGGGCAGGGCCAGGGCCAGGGCTCGCGACTCGATGTTCCGCTTTAGTACTATAAAATCTTCACTAATTCGCGGAAATCCAGGGGCTATCTCGAAAACTGGCACTCGGTGGGGCCCACTACGCCAGTGGGCCTGCGTTCTAAAAGCCCATTGGAGCACGCTATCGCTCCAGTAGAACTAGAGAGTTCTATGGCTTTTCAGGCCCACAACTGCTCTCGGGCCCGATCAAGCTTTTAATCGAGCGGCTCTACTCCCCGAACAACTCAGACTATCCCTAGCAGTCTTCGACTTTATCCGGACACGCCTTGGGAGGACAACCCCCCCACAAATCCTTTAGATATCCTTTTCCATGCAAAGAGAGTTTAAAAAGATTTTATTTTAAAAAAAAAAAAAAAAAGAAGAAGAGAGAGAGAAAAAAAAAGTGTCCATCAAAACCTGCCAAATAATCTTACGAGCTATCATGAAAAGCTTCGTTCGTTTGGGGTCGCCTCCTCCCCTCCAAAAATAACGGCTCTTCCCTCTCTTCCCTAGCCCAACGGTCAGATTAATGGGATGCACCGTCGCCTCCTAGCCGTGGCCCATCCATCCATAAAGACGCCATCATTAACCCTCCGCATCACGTGATCCCCCTCTTCTCCCTTTCCACCCCCCTCGACCGGTCACATCCGGTCCATGTTCTGCCTCGGTCACCGCGCCGCAAGCTTTCATGCCTTGGGCACCGTCACGTGTCGGGTTCGGATTCGCTTGACCGGTAGAATCCTATGACCACCCGACCTTCATCTCCTACATCCATGCCGTTGCATTGACCACATACCCTGTCCCATTCACCCTTTATTTATTCGTGATATAGGAAGCGTGGAAGCGATACTAGAGGGAGGGAGAGGGGGTAGTAGAGCGACCTCCAGCTTTTAGTTTCGCGCCATTTGAGCTCTTCTACTTCGTCGACGATGGCGAATGCCCTGGGGCTTGTTCTTTTGTTCTTCGTGCTTCTAGTTGCGGCGGCGAGGCGGTCTGCCGCCGCGCACGCCTACGGCGACGCGCTCCACAAGAGCATCCTTTTCTTCGAGGGCCAGCGATCCGGGAAGCTCCCATCCGACCAGAGGCTGTCGTGGCGCCGCGACTCCGCCTTGCACGACGGTGCCGCCGACGGGGTAAGCTGCACCCTTCTCCGCCGCCTGATCCCGATCTAATGGCTCCATATTTTCTAGAGTTTCTTTTTCCTGCAATAGAACGTTCGTCGGAGACAAAAATTCCACTCACGTGACGTTGCTAAGTTAGGATCATTCTTTCAAATCAGCACCCTACTTTAGTCTTATTCTGAAAGACACCTCATTTTTCTCTTAATTTTTCTGTTCGCTCCCTTCTCAAAGATGGTTGTTTTCTGCAACAAGACTGAAATATAGGCAGCGATATGCAAAAGTTCACTTCATTTTACTTCTCTTTCCCGGGTGTGCGGTGACCGCAGGTGGATTTAACGGGCGGCTACTACGACGCCGGTGACAACGTCAAGTTCGGGTTCCCCATGGCGTTCACGACCACCCTAATGGCGTGGAGCATCATCGACTTTGGGAAGACGTTTGGGCCCCACCTAACGGAAGCCACAAGAGCCGTCCGATGGGCGACGGACTACCTCCTAAAGGCTACCGCCGTCCCTAACGTCGTGTACGTGCAAGTGGGCGACGCCTTCCGCGACCACTCGTGCTGGGAGCGGCCGGAGGATATGGACACCCCTCGAACAGTTTACAAGGTCGACCCGGCTCACCCCGGTTCGGACGTGGCCGGGGAAACCGCCGCCGCTTTAGCTGCGGCTTCCATCGTCTTCCGCTCCTCCGACCCGGCCTATTCCCAGCGATTACTCGACCGGGCGGTAGAGGTACGAATCCGGCCGAGTTGTACCGTGTTTAACTGCTGCGTTCTCCTTCGCTTTCTTATCTGAACCATTGTGGGTTCTTTTTTTTTTCTTGGTTTCAGGTGTTCGAGTTCGCGGATAAGTACCGGGGGGCGTATAGTTCGAGCCTCCACGACGCGGTCTGTCCTTTCTACTGCGATTTCTCCGGGTACCAGGTGAGCGAGAGGTTATTCTTTTCACAATAAGATCATAATTAATGTATGTAGTAATTTGCAAAGTTGTTGTCTGTCTAATCCAGGACGAGCTGCTATGGGGTGCGGCGTGGCTGCATAAGGCGTCGAGGAGGCGCGAATACCGCGAGTATATCAAGAATAACGAGGTGGTATTGGGGGCGAGCGAGTGCATTAATGAGTTCGGTTGGGATAACAAGCACGCCGGGATAAATGTCCTGATATCCAAGGTAAATATATTTATCCGGCATTCTATTCCGACTCACTCACCGCCCCGGTGACGTTATCTAATAATCCATCCCGTGCCCGAATAAAGTTTGTCTCACTCGTCTTATTATCTCGTGTCTCCCTCTTATTATCGGATCGAGAATAGACAGCTATGTGCCAGTAGACAGTAGTTTTGACCGTTGCGGTGTCATTTGTTCTTTTAATCCCTAAAATGCCCTTTGCTAATAAATGCGCTCTTATTCGCAGGAGGTGTTAATGGGGAAGGACGAGTACTTCCAGTCCTTTAGAGCAAACGCGGATAACTTTATCTGCACCCTTCTTCCTGGGATATCTAATCACCCCCAAATCCAGTATTCGCCAGGTTAATTCTCTACTCTACCCCTGTTAGAATAAAAACGTGACCTTTTCTTTTATTACTGTAAGGCTAAATAAATTATTTTCTTTGTTTTCTCGGGGGAGGGGAAAAAAGGTGGGCTTTTGTTTAAGGTCGGGGGAAGCAATATGCAGCACGTGACGTCGCTCTCTTTCCTCCTCCTCGCGTACTCCAATTACCTCAGCCACGCGAGCGGTCACGTGCCGTGTGGACCCTCGTCAGCATCGCCAGCTCATTTGAAGCAAGTCGCCAAGCGCCAGGTCAGTGGCATTCCCGTGATATCTCTCTATCTATAAAACCGTGCCCAAATGCTGCTCTAATAATCTTAGTTTCTTTATTATTATTATTTTTTAATAGGTGGATTATATCTTGGGGGATAATCCTCTGGGGATGTCGTATATGGTCGGGTACGGCTCGCGCTACCCACGTCGGATCCACCACAGGGGCAGCTCGCTGCCCTCGGTCGGGGCCCACCCGGCCCGGATCGGGTGCAAGGCCGGAACAACGTACTACCTCAGCCCAAGGCCCAACCCCAACACGCTGGTGGGGGCCGTGGTCGGTGGGCCCACCAATAGCAGCGACGCGTTTCCCGATGCGCGGCCCGCATTCCAGCAGTCGGAGCCCACCACTTACATTAACGCACCGCTATTGGGCCTCTTGGCCTACTTCTCGGCCCATCCAAACCCATCGGACTGGAGCTACGATTAAGAGAAATTAACCGGAGGAAAGAAAAAATTTGGTGTAATTAGGATCCAAAATTTGGTGTTAGGCTTTGTATTCATTTCGTAGTTAGTTAGTAGATTAATTCCATTCTTCCTCGGTAAAAGGAATCGAGGGATGTAATGGGATTTTTATTGATGGTTTTATCTTGAAATGGTGGTAATTACGGTGATTCTTCCAGTAATCTATGATGCCCCACTTGTTAATGATGATGATAGATAAGAGGAATTGTTTGTTGTGCAACAAATTTTGGATTCATTCCCCATGGCATGCGCAAGATGATTTATTTGGTCTTGCTTTGAAGCAATTCATTGCATGGGCTTTTGTTGTCATTGGCATTGGTCCCCCCATTATGGGGTCAAGGGCTGTTATGCGCGAAGTTTGCTGGTTACTTTTATGCATAACATAGAAAGAGAAATAAAATAATACATAAAAAAACTGATAATTACTAGGAAGTATAAAAATATTAAGTTAGTATCTTCTATCCCTTCGTTATAAAAAAAAGTTATGGGTTACAATTTTTTATGGAGAACTCCAAAAGAAAAGTTAACTACCTAAAGTCAATATAAGAAAATAGAAAGAAAGATAAAGAATAAAACAAAATTTAAAGAAATTCATATCTCGAACTGTTGACAGTTAAAATAATCAGAAAATCATCAAACGCCTTTCTCTTTTAAAATATTTAAAAAAATTAAAAGCAAAATAATTTATACAAACCACCAACACAACCATTTCTTTTCATGTATGAGAAAAAAAAAAAAAAAAGCAAGCAAGCGAACAGTAAACAAATCTTTCACACAACCCCCTGTAAATTATGAAATCACACAACCCACCCATCTCCACTACACATACTAGTTATCATCACTGGCAACCTATCCTTCTGCTGCCCGCGCCGCCTCCTCTGCGCGGCCGCAGGCGGCGGCGGCGGTGGTAAAACCCTTCCATCCTGAAACAGCGGCCGTGGCCCACCATTTGCGTGTCCCCCGTACACGAAGTTGTCGCGGACCACCACCACGTCGGCGCCGATGACTCTCCTCTCCACCTCGAGGAGATCCCCCAGCGACGTGGGCACCGCCGTCTCGTCCCGGCAGATTCGCCACCACCCGCTCCTCCCTCGTCTGGTGCGGCGGCGCCGCGCCCCTGACGGCCTTCCCGGCGCCTCTGCTAGCCTCCACCTTCCTCCGCCTCCGCCAACGGCTATATTCCGACGAGGAGGGCTCGTCGACCTGCGGATGGAGACCCCCATGAGGGTGCCGAGGGTGGTACTCCGGTCCTGGAAGAAGGAGCCTGTGGACTAAAAACAGTATAAAAAAAAAAACCACGAGTAATTAGGGAAGAGAGATGAGGGTATTCTTGGAATAATAGTAATGCAACAGTGTGCGAGGAGAGTTACGCTTACCTCTGTGTCAAGATCGGAGGAGGAGAGGGAGGAATTTGATGGAGAAGAAGGGATCAGGTCGGTATCCCGATCCATTAGAATTTTAGAGAGAAAAGGAGAGAGAAAGAGAGAGAGAGAGGTGGTAGGATTGAGGAATTGTTGGGGAAAAGCTGAGATTTATATATATAATTGTGATCGAGTGGTGTTTGATGAAAAAAATGCCAAGTATAACACTACTGCGAGTTTCTTTTTCTATATCTCCTTTTCTTTTTGGGGGAGAAAGAAGAAGCCTTCCACTGATGTGATTATAGGAGCTGGTCAAAGTATATGATTGGCTAAGCACGGATTTCTTAGTGAGCTTCTATACAACGAACTGTGTTTGAGAAGCAAGATGAAAAAAGAATTTTTTGTTTCCGTACATTCGTGAGTTTTATTATTTGCTGAGCTTGCTAAATATATATTATCATATAGGATAAATATGAATCCAAGAACCCCTATTTTAGAGTAAGCAATTAGCTAACCTGCCTAAGTTTGACTTTGGGTTATAGCTTGTAGCTATATTTTTATTATTCTGGACATATCGAGGCTAATTGGGATTTAAACCACACTTATAGCTATAATATTGACATATGGAGTTAAGCAGTAGATCCTATTGTAATGTAAATAGAAATATTTTAGTGGGCATTCAAATAATCATATGATAGGGATAGGAAGCCCGTTGCTTTCAAGTGTATTACTTTAAATGTTGGCTTATTTTCAAGTTTATGTCAGGAATATAATATTTTGGAAACATCATAAAAGACTGGTAATGACCTGCTGAAGAGCGTACCAAATCAATGGAATTCTTTTGTTGGAAAAGTAGCAACTCTTAACCTGGCACAAAACCCATTAGCAAAAGGTAGAGAGAACTAGTGCTCATGAAGATGAGTGATTCGAATACAAAAGGCAAAGGTCTGACACATGATGAGGGTGAGAGCAAGTTGGTCTGCAACCTTGGCTAATCATACACATACCAGCACTATGCCATGCTCCCAAGTAATGTTAATTCCACATGACTCCGCTGTGGATCATCTGCAGCCTTGACTGCCTGGAATGCCCAGCAGTTGGAGTACTTGGCATCCCCTCTTTGGTTGTGGGTCATCTACTAAGTTTGTAGGAAACTTGCATGGGGGGCTGTCTTTGTATTACTATGATGATGAAAGTTGTCAGAAACTTGGGAAGGCAGTCACCCAAAATTGATGTCTCTCTTGGATCTTGCGAAGTGTAGAAGGTATGAAGTCGCTTGTGTGGGTTCCTTGGGGCTAAGTTCATTTGGGTTGCACGTGATGTTGGTGAAGAAATTTGGGGATACGTATGAGGATTAAATGATCGTGTTTTAATTTTCTTATGATTAGATGGCAATCAGTTTTATCCTTTTCACTATGTAAAAGACAATTTATGATCGAGAGGCATAATTACTTCCCAAATGAGTATATGAAATGTAGTTCTTTTTACACGAACTTCCAAAGTGGATCATTAAGAGCATGACCTCAAGTATTATTTGCATCCGGATATGATACACCTTAGCATAGTTACAGCATTCCCACGTAGCTCATCCCATTATGATTCATGAGTCAAAAGTAGCTCAAAGATGCTACAAGTCCTTTGATAAATATTCTCCTAAAGAGTCCCTTTTACTGCTGCAGTATAACTTCATGGATAGTGTTTTGATGATTCGCTATTGGAAATCATCTCCAGATTCATCTGAAGACTCTTCCAGTGTGACGCCAGACTGGTTATCCTCTTCGCTTTCTGAGGCTTTGGTGGTCATCCTGCTCATTGCTACCGTTTTGCTTGCCCTCTGAGAGCGGGTAATGGCCAAGCTAGGAGTCATTGGGACTTCAGGAATGGATGCATCGTCCTCTTCGTCGTCTCCATCAGAAGAAGAAGAGGCAGCTTCACGCCTTGCTCTTCTCCTGGCTGGAGCCGTTCTCGCCGACCTTGGTGCAGGAGTTGGTGGCAGGACTGTTTTTGTATCTAATTTGAAGTTCTCGTTCCATCCTAGCTTACCTAGAGATAACACATCATATGGAAAACAGGTTGTTAAAAGAAAATGTGTGAGGTTGCAGACTGCGTTCAGAACTCAAGTTTGGATGACAAACTAATCAAAGGATAATGCCATACCCAAGATTGCATCAATCTTGTCCTGTGATAACTCCTCGTCTGGTTGTTCATCTAGAGATTTAAGCCGTGTTGCCATTCGAGTCAGTTCTTTGACAAGTTCCTTGTCAGCAGATACTGATGAGATCATGGGATTGAACAATCCTCTCATGCACTTGATTGCTCTTTGTTCTGAATGCCGGAACTGCAACATCACAGCTATTCTGCACAGTGCCAAAACATATGCTTTCCCAGCAGGTGTCTTCTTCTCAGGGCAACTTGCTACCTAGGAGTGCAGATGGAACAAATCTTTAAGGAATGGTACTACTACGGAGACAAGAAAAAAGAGCAATATAATTGTTTGTATGAACGATACTTCTTGGGTGCGTCTCATAGACATTTTGTCCATTTTATATGTCTAACACCAAAGATTTGTCAGGAAATTACCTCTGCAGCAATGCGAATGGCTAGCCCCTCCTCCCCACTGTCAAAATATTCTGGCTGCATAGAATTCAAAAGGTCATCAGAAGACCTTTGTGAATGTTCTTCAGATTCTTGCGAGAAGAGAGGAGCTTGTATCATCTGCAGCATGAAACGGCCAGCTTGGACTGCACGCTTTCTCATTTTAGAAACCACAATGGTGGAACCTCGAAAATTACCAGATATGCCTGGCCACATGTGTCGCATGACTGGAATAAATGCTCTTGAGACACATCTCTGGAAAGGAATGATCATATCAATAATTGGGAGGTATGTTGGATGCTTTTGCAGTTTGACAGAGCCTTAACTTACCTTGTGATTGCATGATAGAGCTGGATAATGATCGAAGAAAGCAGATAAACATTGCTTTAACCTGTGCAAATATAAAGTAATAGTGAGAATCTTACAGTAAATATTTTTTTAAAAGAACTTGAGTAAAAGAATGGATATTAACCTTCGTAGATCTTTAGTTTCATCACTGAAATACAAGCTAATAAGCCTAGATAAGATCATAGGATGTAGGTCAGCAGATATGCTTGGGTAGTTCTCACTTAGCAGAAGGAATTTTGCGAACCCTTCTCCAAGAATAGCAATAACATTGTCATGATTGTCATGATCATCACCTTCAACACTTACTTCCCAATCATCTTTATCAAGTCTAGAATATAAGAGATCGAGCAATCCAGTGGTTACATCATCTTTTAACTCAGATAAATTTACTGAATTAAAATGTTTCTGCTGATCACAAGAATGTGGTAGATCTATTCCAATAGCTTTGTCAACCTCTTGAGGAGTATGTCGTGTGGCAAGATCAATTAATCCTTTACACGCCATACTACTAACTGGAGAAGGGCCATTTATAAAGGACAGGCGCAACTGATTTACTAGCTCTGCACTTGGTGTCCTTTCTAACAGCCCAAAGAGACAAAGGCATCTTGCAGCAACTCTCTGTACATCAGCATAAACATGTTTGGCCTGCATTACATAAGTAGCAGAAATCGTAAACCTAGTATACCAATCCTGGAGAATTAGAGCACTTTATGGACAACAGTAAATCTGTGAAAATGCCGCTTAATAATGCTTACTGCTGGAAGCAATAATGAGTGAAGCAGCTCTGAAGGTTCAACAGCTTTCCCTTTTAGACTCCAGATGGAATCAACGTTTTCTAGAAGAAAACCGGTCACTGCAAGGCAATGCATCCACTGCATGAAATCAGCAGTTCTATCCCTGCAGGGCCGAGCAAGCTCCTCAACTACACTGGTGACCACCTCTTCAAATTCACCAACAGAAGCATGCACTTTCCTAGCCAATTCTGACACTGCTCTGGCCCAACTTGTATCTCCACCAAGACTGACTCCATCTCCAATGGCAAGCTTGTTCCCGTCATCATCAACTTCATATTCGAGAGGCCTGAGCAAAAGGTCATGCGCAAAAGCACCTGCAACTTTCCTGTTCATGGTATCTGAAAAATCGAGCATTGCACCAAGAAGTAACAGCTGTCGGGATATGAATCGATAATTTGAGCCTGTAATGGCAGATTGCATCATTTGGAAACTATTAATACTTTGTAAGAAATTGATCTATCAGATACAATTATTGTTAAAGCTGCCCAAGAACTTGGTCTTACCTGCAGAAAGGTGCGCTTTTACCAAACTAACATAATCAGAAATAGTCCTTGGAAGGATTTCCTCTAAAGTGTCATTGTTGTCTGAAGCTTCCGACGCATATACTGCTGCTTCAGCACCTGTAGTAGTTGCAGCCTCAGAGCCTTTTGCCTGTTCAATGAATGGTTCACGGGAGGATCAGGAGATGCATGAACAAATAGCCAGTGTGATCTTAAAGGGTAATAACTAATGATTGTGCAGCAAATTAATGTCATAGAAAGGGCTAAAAGGACGGTAACAATAATAGTGGAAGCAAATAAGTCCTAACCAATCCTGAGTAATACCTGCAGTCAGATATAAGTCAAATAAACACATATAGACCTGGAACATCATGCTTGAAGACATTTATGCTCACAAACTTATGCCATTGCGAACACAAAATGAGAATTACTCATCCAGTATATCCTTATACTTCAATAGGTTGATACTTAAACGTTAAAAGAGCTAACTGACTCCAGCTGGGCTGAGAAAACATTGTCAGTCTACTTCCGAAAAATTTGCAAGTAATAAAATGGACGCTTCTTACTAATAAGAGACCTACTATATATAACTTAGAATCTGATCATCTCCTAGAATTGAAGTTCTAAGGATATAAAAGTATAAAACCTCATCATTTAAATGGTAACTGTCCTGTTTGTGGCGCACATATTTGAGTTAAATGACATCGAAAGAATATTACATCTGAAAGTTATAAAAAATGTATTTCAAAGTAAAATCAAATTATGCTTCTTACTTGAGCTTCAGCTTGCAAATGCTTGCACAGAGTTTTCCAATAAAGAGCAATCTCTGCATCCATTAGCTGATCATCGGAGGTGCATTCTCCTAATATACATTATTGCAGGGTGTTAAGCTGAATTCATCAAGCAAAAGAAAAAGAAAAATTACCCAGATATAAACACATAATCAGAATTTGCAGAAAACAAGTACATATCAATGAGCAAACAGCATTACAAAGAGTGAATGAAGTGATGCTTTAATCATGGAGAAATTAAAAAATACCCTCGTTTTCATTATGTGAATCCAAGTACTGCCTAATACGCTGACGTTCTTGCACTCTCACCATCCCATCCTTTAGGAGGGCTTCCATTACAGCTTCTCCAACTGACTCATAGGTCTCTACATCAAGAAATCTAAGAAGGGCAATTGGGTCGCCCCCACAGCACTTTGAAAGCCACTCATCCTTCAGCATCTTCAAACATTCTTTCGTTACAGAAGGAGATCTGTCCGAAAGCCCCCTCTGAAGAAGTGTAGTCCTATGCTTGATGCTGAAATGCAAATTTGCAATATGCAGATAATTAAACCATGGCATTACAGAGTATCATTGGAGTTTGGTTCCATAAAAATCTCATTACCTAAGACTTTGAAGAGGAAATTTAGTCGCCAGGACATAGTAAGCTGCTTTACGGACTGACTCACTCACATCAAGTGTGGACCCAATAATTGCCTCCAGTGTGGCATTAGAAGGTGGCAGAGATAGAACTATTGCTTTACGCGCCTCCTTCACATTTCAATTTTATACACAATTAAGAAAAAGATCAACAAAACTGGGAGGACTAATGGAAAATTTTGAGAGGGCTTACAGTATTTTGCTCTTGAGCTAGAGTCTGGAGGAAGATATCAACAATGTCCCCGTCTTCCCCATCATTTGCGAAGCGTGAGAGTGCACGGACTGCAAAGGCACGGATGGCGGGAATTTTGTCCCCAACCCGCACCTTCATGCTGTCTATCACTTCATCCCACACCTCGTTACTAACCTCAGCATCGTCAGGCAACCTCATTATAATCTACAAAAGATGTGTCATATATTAGCAGTTTGAACTATATCACTCAACAAAGCGCACATATTTTGCTTTATCGTTTTATTACCATGATTAACTTGAAGAAGCGCTACACTAGAACTAGGTTTTCTTTAAGATTACATGATATAATACAGTAGTTAACCTAGTAGACGGAGAAAAAAATAGATCATAATTTCGGCGAACAAGTCAATTTTTGACGAAATTAACAGATCTAGAGGTGACTCTTGAAACGAAGAGAAAAAAATCTACAACGTTGAGACGCCTTAGATCCAGAAATTTGGGGGGAGAAACCGTCATTTACCTCCGAAATGATCTGGCATGACCGAAACCTAGCCGGACGGTAAGATGCACCGGCAGCGACGAGGAGGAACCGAAGGAACTCCTCCAGGAAGGTGTCGCAGGCGGCGAGATCCTTCTCGTCGCGGCGGGAGCCGAACGCGGAGATGAATCGGACGATGCGCTCGGAGGAGAGGGTGCGGCGGGGGAAGT
>NW_027330505.1:0-19912 GCF_019914945.1 Typha latifolia | reverse complement strand
GATAGCGCCATCACCAGCGATAACGTTGCAACTTTCCACCGAGCTACAACTCGAGGGAGAAGGCCACAATCTTCCAACCACGACAAAGACCAGCCTCCGACACCTCGTAAAGATCTTGTGGGCTAATGCTTTTCACCCCAATGGTCGAAAGCTCCTGCCATGGCTACGACAAAATGAAGAAGAAGGAGATGAAGATTTAGTTTTTGTCAACCTCAGCCTTCCACAAAGAAGCCAACCGTCGCCACCCCAAGAGGGGCCTCACCAAAGAACTATTTTAGTATTCCTCGATGACCAAAGGCTCCTTGCCATGGTTGCAACGGGACAGAGAAGGACCTGAAGATTTTAATTTTTGGGCCAACTTTGGCCTTCCATCGCCGCCGACTACCGCCACACCGTCGAAACCCTACTTAAGCAACTACCGGAGGTGGTCACTACTCAGCCAAGGCTGCCACGTGCTAAGGCAACTCCTATGGCAATGGCTAATGGAGATGGAACTAAGAGAGAAAGATTAGGGATTTCAAATTTTTTGAAGACTCTAAGTGGTTAGAATTTCAAGAAGGCTACATTGTTGGGCTTGACCAGTGGAATTGCTAGACATTAGTTGGGTTGGACCTAAGAGCCAAAGGGCAAGTCAAGTGGGAGTCATCTTTGGACTTCTGGGACTCGCTAAGTCAAATAAGGGACATGATCGAAACCCTCTACTTGACTTAAGACGAGTTTGCTTATACCAGGATACATTTGACTCGGATCCTAATCCATGGAGTGGGCAGAATGATTATGAACACAACCAACAATCAGTTTGGCTAGCTGAACCTAACTTGAGTCACTGAGAGAACCTAATCTGGATCCACCAACTGCATCTAACTCGACCTCCCGAGCGCAATCGAATGCACCAGATTTCTATTGCTGAACTGACATTGAGTCAATTGGTTCGACCACCCGAGATCAAGTGGACTCGATGTAGATGGACCCGAATTTCACCTTGGACTAGTTGGAGTACGAGTATCCAAGCTCGACTGAGGATGAACCCCTTTGAGGCGGTTATGGTCGCACTACCCCTATCTTGTGTGCCTACGAAAGACTCGCGGCGACGGATCAGACCGAGCTTGACTTGGAACTTGCTGATCGAGAATCGAGCGGTTGATGCCCTTTCGCGCCAACCTGACACAAGTGAGCTTGCCTCTTTCTCAGCACCAACATTTCCTATATCTTCAGATATGTGGGGAACCAATGCAGAAGATCATACCATGGAGGAGCTTGAGTCAGAGTTCAAAGATTGCTTCCCAAATTTCAAACCTTGAGGACAAGGTTGTGGAAGCGTGGTGGATTGATACGATTCGGACTTCACCAACATCGTCTCGAGCATGGATCCACTTTAGGAGTGTTTTTGTTTCATGTTTTAGTGTTTAATTTCTATTAAAATAAGTTTTCTGTAAGTCGCGTTCGAACGCGGGTGGAGTGAGCTTGAACGCGGTCGACAAAAATTATGTTTTTAGGGTTAATTTGAGTTGTTGGTTAGCCTATAAAAGGATGTGGTAAGCAACCAAATTGAGGATTTATTATTGAGATTGAGTTTTGCCTTGCCTCCTTCGGGCTTCTTCGCTCCCGTTCTTTCAATCCCTACGACGCCGCTTCTAACCTCACTCGTCCGGCTAATCACCCTAGTCCCTTAGGGGTGGCCCTCTTCTCCCCCTTCGTCCATTCTATCCAACACTTGCCCTAATCCTTCCATCAACCACAACCCTTCCACCATCACTTTTCACCGGTGCCACCCCATTAACGTCGGTCCTCCACCATCCACCATTACCTAGGATCTCGTGCCTCCATCCACGGATCCAAACAGAGCATCCTGATGTTCGTCCACTAAACAAACGATATCTTGAGATCCCCAACTCCGATTCGCCTGACACTTGATTTTTTGGAAAGCTCTTTTCCGGGCCTAAAACATATCAAAATTTCACGTCGATCCAACGGCGGAATATTTCGGGATCTTATTTCAAAGTTCCGTGCAAGATCTAGTCCAGATCTGAGAATTAGAAAAGATCGATCTTTAGCCCTAAAGGAGAGATCGTATCAAGCCGATATCAGAGCCTTAGCCCCAAAGGGAAGATCGTATCAAGCTGGTATCAGAGCTCCATAGCCAGAGGTGTGATCGTATCAACTGCATCGAGCCACCGTTCCTCTGACAAGCGCTTTCCAATGACGACAACCATATCCATGGCCGCACCTGGGCGAGATGATGAAGAAGAGATTATCCCAATAGAGGAGAGAGAAATAGTTATGGGACTTCCACCCGCGGAACCGCCCGATCTAATCGGAATACGAAAGAACCCGGCGTTCAAGCCGTGTTGGGGTCGGATGGAGGTGAGATTTTCAGATCTGGACAGATCTAACACGGAACTTTGAAAATAGATCTTGAAAGATACCGCCGTCGGATGGAGGTGAGATTTTGATATGTCGTAACCCCGGAAAAGATATTTCCAACAAATCAATTTTTAGGTGAATCGAGATAGGGATCTCAAGATATCGTCTAATTAGTGGACGAACATCAGGGGATCTGTTTTAGTATCCGTGGATGGAGGCACGAGATCCTAGATGATGGTGAATAGTGGTGGATCGGGCATTAATGGGGTGGCACCGGTGAATAAGTGGTGGTGGAAGGGTTATGGGTGATGAAAGGGTTAGAGCAAGTGTTGGATAGATTGAAAGAAGGGGGAGAAGTGGCCGCCCCTAAGGGACTAGGGTGATTGACCGGTCGTAGAAGACAAAGGAGATAAGGCAAAAACTCAATTCATCAATAATGACTCCATGGTTGCCATCCACACCTTTAGAGGCTAACCAACAATTTAAAAATAACCCTAAATAGTGCATTTTCGCCGACTGCGTTCGAACGCACACATTTCTCACTTCTCTGGATTTGCGAACGCGATGCAGGCGTTCGCAGCACGTTCGAACGCACATATTTCTCACTTCTCTAGATTTGCGAACATGATGTAAGTGTTCGTAGGCGTGTTCGAACGCGGCATTCGAACGTACATTTCGCACTCTCTTCATGTGTGAGCATGATGCAGTGTTCACAAATCGCGTTCGAACACACACCACTCGCGTTCGAACGTGACATATAGAAAAGTTATTTTTTTTTAAGAATTGAACACTAAAATAAAAGACATTGGTAAAGTGTATCCACTCCCTAAAGTGTATCCATGCTCGAGACGACATTGGTAAAATCCGAATCGTATCAAGGAGCGAAGGACCAAAAGGTTGTGCTTCATATGCGACAAGAAATTCACCCCGAGACACCATTTTGCGTAGTAGACCAAGTCGTACAATGCTCCATATTAACATAAGCTAGGTATACAATGCTTATAAGGCTGTAGGTGTGCAATTTTTGAAAGAGAAACCACTACATACACAATTGTATCATAAAGGGTTCTGCATATGTAATAGCAACATATAATATTCACCTATGTATGCAATGACTACATATGTTAATTCTCTTGTATGTAATCAACTAAACTAAACAACGTAATAATCTCTATGTATGTGATGGCTATATATTATCTATGTATGCAATGGCCATATGTTATCATATAAACTATATATTTTTTTAAAAACATGGTTAAGAAATACTAACATCCATTTTGTCTGTTAAAATTATTATTTTTCCTTTATACCTAATTTTCACATGTTATATCCACTTTTCCTAATACATGTTAACAAATATTAACGCCCATCTTGACTATTAAAATTATTATTTTAGTTATACCCTTTTTTTCAAAACAAGGTTAAAAAATATTAATGCTCGTTTTGAGCAATAAAATAATTTTTTTTAATCTTTTAAAACTGCTTTTCACATGTTATACTATTTTTGATAAAACACGGTTGAAAAATACTAGCACCATTTTGACCTTTAAAATTACTATTTTTCCTTTTAAACGTGATTTTCACGTGTAATGCCGGTTTTTCTAAGATATTGTTAAGAAATATTAACACCCATTTTAATGGTTAAAATTACTAGTGAAAAGCTTGATCTTTACTTGGCAAAGTGTACCCATATTTGAGGGAGGCGCAGCCAGAGCCAAAAACCAAGTTTAGGAACCACATTTATACATCTTTACTCCATTGTGGGACTAAACCTCGCTCCCACCAGAATCTCACTTTTATAATTTATTTGATCCGAATCAAATTATATGTTTGGATAAGTAGGGTTGCATAAATCCATGAAAAAGTTTCTGATCTCTTTATCAACTCATTAGAAATGAAAAGAATACTGAAGTGGAAAAGTGGTCCATTTTTTCCTCTCTCTCTCTCTCTCTCTCTCTCTCTCTCTCTCTCTCTCTCTCCCTCCCCCTTCCTCAACCTAGTGGTCTGGCGGTGACCCGACCCCGTGGGCCTCTTATTTGTCCGACTCCTCCGCTCACCACCTCATCGCTGACGTCTGCTCACCTCCATGCCTCTCTCTTTCCTTCGCCTTCCATATCCACTCTCTTTAACGTACCTTCGGATCTCGTTAGTCTAAACTACTACTCCAATAAAATACGGGGAGATCTTCGGCGGAGAGCTCTATTTCTCCTCATCATATTGGGGGAGCATTTTAAATTAGTGCTTTCCTGCGGTGTACTCTAAGGAGAAGTCAAACATGGAGAAATTGGGAGATGTGAGAGAGATCGGGAGCTCTAAAGATGGGAGTTTGGATCAAGGATGCATCCGGCTAGTTGAGAGATCGATCAAAGTTGGAGTCTTGGGGATTACTTTCTTCGGGAAGCGCGTTGGATTACTCCAAGTAAGTGGCTTCTTTCTGGTTGTTACTATCTTCGTTGCAGGATCTTTTTTCTTTTTTTCTTTCTTTTCAACTTTTTCTGATGGAATAGTGCTTAGGAGAAGTTTTGGTAGTGGCCATGTGGGAAATTTTGGGTTCTTTTGAGTTTGTTCTTTTGGGTCTAGGACATGAAAGATCTAGATGTAAGATTTACTTGCTTTGGAACCCATCAAATTCCGGTGCCTTCTTCCCGGAATCGTAACGACCCAAATCAAGAGCTTTTGGGTGTGATCCATCTTGGGAGTTGCGAAATTTGAAGATTTTCTGCTAAAAGAACTGATTTTGGGGGTTTGTTCTATGGGATTATATGCTTTTAGATCTGTTTGTTATTGGTGTATGGATCAGTTTGATATCTTAGAACTCTAGAAGAAGGAAGATAAAATGGAAGAATCCTTTACATTCTGATTACTGGAGGTTGGAAGGAGGTTAGATGTGTATTTTTTGGAACTCTTCAAGTTATAGTCTGTATGCTCTTGGGAGCGATATGCAAAGGGGGCAGGAAATGTGTGGAGTTGCAGCTGTGTTAGAGTTTAACTTCAGTATGCAATTTAGGAGGTTTTTTATATCAGGAATTTGGTCATGGGATCTATTTTGATTTTATCTTACACTTTGTGCTTCATAAAATGTGTTCTTGCAGTTCTCTCTGAGCAGTAGACTTTAAGGAGAAGGCTGAAGTGGATATCAAGATGAAAACAACTCCCAAAGCTTCAATGAAATCATCCTCTTCATCAATGACGAGTGATGCAGCAAGAGATGTCAACCATAATAAAACATTCATCCAATTTAATCCCTCAAATGTGCCTTACGCCCCAAGACCTGGGCAAACTTTCACTGATTTTTCCCCGCCTTTTGAGACCGAATCTCAGAGCTTGTATCATCCTGATAGAGAGGTTAAGACCTCAAATCAGTTTGGATCAACTCCAACTATGAATAGTTTGATGTTGGATTGGGACCCGAGAACAATGCTAAGCAATCTCTCCTTCCTCGAGCAAAAGATCCACCAAGTTCAGGATATCGCTCGTCCATCATTGATCAGGAGGAGCATCAGCTCCCCAACAGAACTGGTGAATTGGCTGTTCGGCAACAGCTTGTTACAGCAGCAGACCTGACTTGCATCTTAATTCAATTGATCTCAACTGCTGGAACTCTTCTTCCTTCAATCAAGAACACACTCCTCTCAACTAATCCTACAGTTGTGCAGCTAGGAGGTGTACTTAGTGCTCCTACTAGCTTTGTCTTGAATGGTAGTCCACAACATAATGAGGTTGTAACTCCTGATATAACCAAGGGTTCAGAGTACGCTGAGCTGATGAAAAGTTTCAACACCTCTAGTGAAGAAGGAGATGAGCTGATCAAGTGTTTGAATGCTTGTGACGGTGAAGTTTCTGAGTCCGTTCCGGTTGAAGATCACGATTTGAAAGAGAGCGATGATGGTATAGATGGAGAAAACCTGCCCCCTGGTTCTTATGAAGTCCTGCAACTAGAAAAGGAAGAGATTTTAGCACCTCACACTCACTTCTGTTTGATCTGTGGAAAGGGATTCAAGAGAGATGCTAATCTAAGGATGCATATGAGAGGTCATGGGGATGAGTACAAGACTCCGGCTGCCCTTGCCAAGCCCACCAAGGAATTAAACGCAGAACCCACGCTCATCAGGAGGTACTCATGCCCCTTTCTTGGGTGCAAAAGGAACAAGGAACACAAGAAGTTCCAACCCCTCAAGACGATATTATGTGTGAAGAACCATTACAAGAGAAGCCATTGCGACAAGAGTTATATCTGCAGCAGATGCAACACCAAGAAGTTCTCGGTTATTGCTGACCTGAAAACTCATGAGAAACATTGTGGTCGGGACAAGTGGCTTTGCTCTTGTGGAACTACATTTTCGAGGAAGGATAAGCTGTTCGGCCATGTTGCGCTATTCCAAGGTCACACACCTGCCATCTCCTTGGATGATAGCAAAGTTTCAGGAATGTCTGAGCAAGCAGAGGGCAGTGTGGTGATGAGCGGAATGGAGGGAATTATAGGATGTAATTTTCCGGAGCACATCACAGGACATTAAGAGTCTTGATACTAAAGTTGCTGACGATAGCTTTAACTATTTATCACCAATGAACTTTGATTCTTGTAGCTTTGATGGACTTGATGAATTCTCGCGACCTTTCTCCTTTTTTTGCCTTCTGGCTCTTGCAATTTTGGCAGAAGGAACTGAGAAAACTAGATCTTCCCACCTGTAATGATAACGACGATGAAAATGGCAAAGTAGCATTGATCTGCAAGATGTATGCAGTTTTACATGGTTCAACTGTCTTCTTTCTTCCTATTGTGGGTTGATTAATGTCTAATGAACTCGTCTTTCTTCATTCATGTACTTCATTATGGTTAATCAGTAATAATATCTACTAATTATCTATCTGAATTGTTTGAAAACATTTCTGTTAAACTGTATTACAATTATTCTTTTCTTTCAAGAGAAAAACTTCATTACAATTATTTGCTGACTAAAATTTAGTATTCACGAGATTAGATGGAGGAATGTTCATGCTTATTACTATTCCAACTTATGCATGTCTCTGCTGTGGAGGTAGGAGGCAGCATTCCTAGGAGAAACTAGTACATGCATTGTCTTCCCTAACAAATAATTTGTGTCAAACTTTATTTCACTTGGACTAGGACTCTTTTTGTCTCCCCAACAAATAATATAACATACAATTTGCATATAAATT
This sequence comes from Typha latifolia, assembly GCF_019914945.1. NCBI lineage: Eukaryota > Viridiplantae > Streptophyta > Magnoliopsida > Poales > Typhaceae > Typha > Typha latifolia. Next base: position 12,367 of record NW_027330505.1, on the reverse strand, counting down.
ATGCAATCCTTGTTTAAAGGATCGTTTATGGTACAAATTGATCTTTCTATATGTTTGAATCCAGATAACTGTATCAGTTCTAGATGGAGGATGTGTTCAAATGAACATAGCATTTGGGTTGATGTTGAAATCAAAATAAGAATTTGGATGAGAACCTCCAAATAATTGTTGCAAGAAAGTTCCATCTTTTTCCACTCTTCCATATAGCATTTTCCATTCGCCAATTCCCAAAATAAGTAGAATCAGGATGGGACTTTATGCCCAAGTAATAGATTCATTATGGTCCAAAAGAAGATGAAAGAAAAACGAAAAAGCTTGCAATAAGGAACAAACATTTTTTCCCCACCACATTTGCCGATAGAAAGCGAGTCCTTTCAAGATTGTACATCCTGAGCTGATGGAAAAGATTATATTAATTTGAGAAATGCCAGGTAATGCAGTCTAATCCGTTATCTAGTGAAATAGTTTTTTAGACAAGTCGATGAGTTTAAGAACTCATGAGCATATCTAGAATAGTTATGTTCTTCCAGAAATAGAAAATTGGCACCGGAAGATGGGGGTTTAAATCGCAATCTGTTGTTTAACAATGGCATTTTTTTGACCCAATAAGATAAACCAACTTGAAGATTTTAAATGGGTTTATCCTTAATATAATCAAATTTGGATCATAAACGGATTAATCCGCCCAAGCCTATTATTAAATGGATTGTATTTTAGTGCTTATGTCAATTTATTTAATTCGTTAAATGAGTTGATAACCTCACAAAAACTAGAATAATTTTTAACGTAAATAACTCATAAATTTGAACAATTCATGTAACCCATTTAATAAATAGCTTATATTTGTATCTGACTTATATTTGATTACCCAACATGATAACCATAGACGTCCTTTACGACCAATAGGAGATTCAATCTCTTCTGTCAGTATTAAGATTGTTATTATGAGACAAGCCCTTCGCAAATTTGTAGTAGTTATCTGAGAAGGGATGGTAAAAGACATAATATCATCAAACACTACTAGAGAGAGGAACCCTCAAAGACATTAAGATTGTTGGTCAAGATTTCATAACTTAGTCAGCAGTTAAGTTTTCCAAAGTAAAATTCTTGTCCTGAGAGATGATAAAAGAAAAATAAGCAGGTTAAAAGTCACCAATAATAAAAAAATTAAATCATGCTCATCAACAGCAGATTTAAATGCTATTAGAAGTTGATCCGAGATGTGCTTTTGTTATGTTGAATTTATTTCTAGAGTTGTCTTTTTAACAAGACAATCTTCTATCTAGACTGAAAAAAAAAAATTCTAATTTGGAGAGGAGTCCAAACTTTATAAGTTTCAATCCATAGACTGTGAAGATAAGATTCACCTAAAGAGCTGAGATAAATCAACTTAGCAACACTTGGTCTTTCTTCTACCATACAGTGTATGGCAGTTTTATGATAAAAATATCTTCTTTTTTCAAAAACAAAAATGTCCTTATAACCCACAATAAACTAGGCAATAATTAATTCACCCTCCTAATAGCAAACAGAAGATAAAATAGGCCCCATGCATGAAACGGAGATTTTTGCAATTTAATTGTATTCAATTTTTTAATTTATAATAAAAGATTTTGGTGTGTATTGTATACATAAATTGTATGCACTCCAATGTAACAAAATATGCATCAAGACTATACAAAAATATGTGCACCCAAGTTTATACACTAAATTAAAAAATCAAATGTAATTAAATTGTAGAAGCCGCATCCAACAAGCATACATAGTAGTAATCCACTGAAATATCATTGCAGGTTCATCACTTGCTAATAAGCATACATAATGTAACTGAGGATTTTCCTAAATGTGACTAGTCTATTTCAGACTTTTGGCATTTGAGACATGTAGCTAATTAAGAACAAGTGTGAGATCAACCTGAGTCGTAGCATATATCACAAATTTCAATCACAATTCATGTAACTGACAACTATCTAGAGCAGATGGTACACAACAAGAGCTCATCAAAATTTCCAACCATATTGAATATTCCTTCTTTGGTAAAATTAGTCTAAATGCCTTTTCTAACCCTTCATATATAGTTGTACAACTCACTAACTCACGTCTTTCAAAGACCATATTCCATAAGGAATATAGTCCATGCAAACTTATATGAAGCAAAGCTCACTGTCATTGGCTATAATTGTAAGTCATTCTGCGTATTTCAAAGAAAAAGTAATACGAAAGTATAATGAACCTCATCCACTTGCCGTACGACTTAAGTTCCTAGACGAACAAAAAAGTCCCTATCTTACTGAAACTAGAGTTGGCCGCAAAAGACAGAAAGATGTGTTAATCACTTAATCCTCCTTGGAGCGAGAAAGCCTAGCACGATGCTTGAGTTCTGCTCTCTTCCATTTTATGATCAGTTGGCACAGTGTAAAGAGAGTATTCACCTGAGAAGATAGGGAAGAAGTTGAGTGAAGAATAGACATATTAATGAAATTTAGATTAGAAGTGAAGAGTTACTGACCACAATGATGATTGTTACGAAGAGAAGTGGACCAGACCAGAGGACTGACAAGAAAAGGCCTTGAGGATCAAAATAATTCTGGCTTGCAAAGCTCTGCCAGTGTTTTCCCAACAAAGTATTTATCTTCTCAGCAAGATATACACCAGAAACTGCATGAAAATCAACCGAGACACTATCTGCATTATTACAAGCATACAAATTCAAAATATGGACTCTTTTGACTTTGTAATATTCCTTTTTAATTTTCTTCATAAGTTTTTCATTAGCATTCTAGGACGTTATGATTGATTTGTATACATACAGAAACTATTTTGTTATTGATTCATAAATCAATGATACAATAATATGACCACTCGCAGCAAACTTCAGGAGCTGCATGACTTTCAGAGCATGTCATTTATCATAACAAATAAGAAAGGTAGAGAAGAGAAAATAGAAGAGGTGGCAAGGATGAACACTGATTCTCTTATCCTATATATTTGGTAAAGTCTTTTAATAGCCTAACCAGCTGTCAAATAGATTAATATATCCTGTAATAAAAGGACAAAATGTGATAGGCAAGATGCCCTACCATCTAAACTTCTTTTTCATACTCTTTTCCAGGTTTGGTCCAAGAAGTCAGTTACTTTAGCCCAATAATCAGAGCTTCTTCACATTATTTTAGAATTCTTGGTGTAGGGATCCTGTTAGACTAACTTAAATAAAATTCTGATGAAAAGTATGAGAGGTGAGATGCACTTCCAAGCAGTTGGTCAAGATAATCAAGGATGGCTTCTTCTCAGCTAGAGCCAAAGACACATATCAAATTGATTATTATATCCTGTAATCAATGGATGAAATGTGATAGGTGTGACACCCTACCATCTCAGCTTCACTTCCCTTCACATTCTCTTCAATAGTGGTCAGACGTGCCCTATGGCCCAGACAACTGAGGATAACTTCTTGCACCATCCAACCAACTACTTGAGGTATATAAATAGCGGGAAGTTAGTCCATAAACATTTTTGAGGTTTTTAGTGTCATCCATATGTAGACAGAGGTTAAATAGAAGAAAATAAAATTTCTTAATTTGTTAACAGGAATCATATAGTAGTATGATATAGGTTACACCTATAGTTCACTTCAATGGCATCAAAAAGATATTTTCTTATCTTGATGTTTTTCAAAGAATCCAATGGAGTACATTCATCAGACCGGCTGGGATAATAGAGAACAGGTAATATGAACTAATAGGTCATTCTCTCATTTCTGCAAGCATGGGGGCAACAGTTCCGAACCCTTCATGCTCAAAGGAAGAAATGTATTGATTGGAAGGGATTTAAGAAGTATCATCTCCATTCATACTGCTATACAATCCCACAAAAATAATTGTATCATAAAGGAACCAGCATCCTTCTAGAGACAATGCAGCAACATTTACTCTCTTGTTAAATTTATGACCAAATAAATTTACTCTAAGATTAAATGATAAGAGACTAGAAATTTGTATCATGGCAGTGATACTGAATCTAGCAATTAGAAACCACAAAAGGGACCCTGTTAGACTAACTCAAATAAAATTCTGGGATGAAGAAACATACATGCCAGAATCGACAAGAAAAGTTGGAAGTTAATATATTTCCTTGAAGATAGTTGTCAGGAGCAAAAACACGTGGAAAGCTAATAAGCACATCAACCAAGGCTCCTACAAATGCAACAACCCTATTAGTACAATAACATATTATAAATTGTTATGCTAATGGAATGAATAATATTCATAGCAGTATAGATATTCTAAATTTGCAACAAATGATGTCACCATATGATGAGTAAAGAGCACCCAAGCATCTAACTAAAACTTATTTAAAACCTGCGCATAATAAGTTGTCATGGCATGTACAACTTTGTAAGAACAACAATCCTAACCTTAGTTCAGTGAGAATGACAAGTTAAGAGGATCTGCTAAGGACAGAAAAGTGTGGTTAATGGTTAGTCTCTCATTGGCCTGATTAAACGCCAAATACACAAGGTTGACGCACATACATTCTAGACTACTAAAAGCAGAGGATTTTTGAACTAATCCTAGTTGGTGAGAATTGAATAAGGAAAACCCAAGTTGGCCAGCAAAACAATGAAAGGAGGAACCTGAAGCACAGGCAATACCTCCTCATATATTAAGGGAAAAGATACAGGGTTAAAGAGTTGCATGCTGATCAATGAGTGTGTAAGAACATAAAAGTTTCAGATGATATTGTCTGAACCCTTTGACCAATACAAATAATATTGTAAACTGTCTACCACCCAAATGACCCTGTTCCAAATCTTCATTAACCTTTCACTAGCCAACAGCACCTCGAATTCATTTATCCACTGATATGTAGGCCAGCTCACTATTGTATTGAGCAGTAAATTGGATTTCAAGATCCCAGACAGCTCACCTTTTTTCAAATATTTTTCTTATAAAAATTCCTATAGAGCCTTCTTCTGTACATTGAAGCTAACTTTACTTAGCAGGCAGTAGCAAATCCACAACCTGACAAGATTTTTTCCATCGCCACCATACAAATTTTCCACTAATCCAAAACCTTCATGCATAAGGTAGTGCACTCATCTCAAATGAGAATACCTTCTAAATTTGCCTCTAATGTGCTATGGTGAGGCTACTGAAGCAACTTCTGTCATGTTCAAGACTATAGAAATACAGAAGTGCTAAGCCAAATCTATGTATATCTTCATTTGCACAAATTATAAACTTGGGAGGCAGTTGCACATTCAAATCATATTATATATTGACTTCCAATTTTGTGAAAAGCACTTGCAGTATGCAAGCTATCATGTGATTCATATAGCGCTTATGCAGTATGCAGTCTAGTATAAAAAGTAAATTATAAATAATTTACCTATCTAGTCTATTGAATATTTTAGCATTACAAGCTGATAAATAGGTAAAAGTTGCAAAGTAATATATGGAGAATTACTTTCATAATAGGGAATTTTTAAAATAACACCCTACATTTTCACTATTTTTTAATTAACGCACCCGATCTTTCAGGATTTTATAACACAACCCCTCATTTTTTTCTCTTTCAGGATTTCAGAATGGTGTATGCTTATAAAGAGTTTAGTATTGGCCTAAATCAAAAAATTTAAGGATATTTTAGTAATTTAATTAATAGAGTTACATAAACTATATAACAAGATTAATGTCAGTTAGTTAAAATAATAGTAGGGTGTTATATAAAAATTATAAGAAAAAATGAGAGTCAAGTTATAAAATCCTTAAAAACAAAGTGTTAATCGAAAAATAATGAAAATGTAGGTTGTCATTTGAAAATTTCCTTCATAATATTCTATCACTAAGAATGCTACTTTCTAATCATACAATTACTCAATAAATACTTTCAAGTATGATAAAATTGTGCCAACAAAATTAATCAATAAAAATTATTATGAGGTGTTGTAAATATCTCATTATTATGAAATAGTGCTTCATATGCATGAGGGTGTGCATATGTATATGCAGTCAATATTCAATCATTGGAGGTCAAAATGCAGGTGCATATGCATATGCAGTTTGCATGTCTCCTATATGCAACCAATATATGTGCATATGCGTATGCGGGGACCGCATGCCGCATATGCGTGTGCGGACTGCATAATGCATATGCATATGCAGACCGCATAATGCATATGCGTATGCTACCGCCTAATGACCACCTATGCGGGTACTTTTAAAACAAAGTTGACTTCTTATGCACTACTAAACGGATCGAGATCGGCCCTTTCTCTCTTCTCTTCTTTCTCACTTCTTCCACTGGCGAACGAGTAAATCTCCGACTACGTTCTCCAACCAAGATCCGACGACCTCCACCTTCGACGACCTCGGGTGAGTTTTTCTTTTTCTTTTTTTTTTTAAAGTTTTTAATTCTTCTCTCGCATTCTCTCTCTTCCTCTCTTTACTCTCTTACTCTCTTTCTCTTCCCGCCGCTCTACTACTATGATAAGCTCTGATACCAATGTTACGGACCAGATCTGGAACGATCCGTCCGTAGGATGATTATGAAAATTTAGGTGGAGGTAGCCTCGTGAGTTAGGGTTCTAATGGCTCTAGTTTCACCTAAATCGGAGGTCGGGATGAAAAGATAAAAATAAAATAGAGGAGATATGACAGGTGAGGGCAGAACGGTAATATCCAATGTTGTGGTGGTCGCTCTGAGGGTGGTGGACGGCCAAGAGTGGTGGTGGACGGCTATGTAGTAGGGTGGTCAGCTGGAGATAAGAGGTGACTAGGGTTTGGAAGCTTGAAAGGGATCTACGGTTATGATCTACTCCTATGAAGATAAAAACAATCTAATGTGCCTAATGTAAAAAGATAAGGACGAAAATAATAACCGGCTAAACTCGATTTCTCTCAATTCAATTCCATCTCCTTCTTATCAATACATGTCCACCCTATTTATAGGAGTAAAAATCCATGGTGGATCGGATCCACATGCGGATTATCTGATTTATTTGAAATTCAAACAACAAGATAAAGTTAACTAACTAACTAAATCAGCCTTCTTTATCTTTCACGGATTAATCCTTCGTTTCGCAATAGATAGATTCTAAATTTGGAGAAGTTATGAATACCAAATTTGTAGATCCGGAGGTTGGCGATCTTATCCCGCCGGGTTTGATATTATTCGAATGTTCAGAATATTCTCGCGAATATTTTTCCAAAACTACGCAGAGCTGGATTTAACTAATTAAATAAAATCATAACATTCTAACTAAACCAAATAAGCAAATAAGATAACTAGACTCAATCCATTGAGTCTAATCTCCCCTTGATGTGATCCTATCTGACCTGGTTCGCATCATACTACTACAGTTTCTACGCAATAGCTACTGAGAGAGAGAGAGAGAGGATGGGAGAGGGGGCAAGAAAGAACAAGAAAAGAAACAAGATTAGAAGAAAAATTGAGAAAGAGGTTCTTTATTTTCTTAAATTTTAAATTATTTTATTTTTTATTTTTATTTATGTTTACTTTATAGTGAAAATTTTAAAAATTATACCGATATTTGGGTGACAACATTGCAAGACTATTAGGTAAGATAAAAGACGTTAATGTAACTAGTGTCGAAAAGAAATGAGTGGTGTCACCGTTTGAAAGAACATTTGGTCAATAGTGGTGTCAACCATTTGAAAGAATATTTAGCTGGAAGATAAAAAAATATAGCAGCTTGCAAAGTCATAGATAGATTTCTATTAAGACAACTCTCAAAGAAATTAAAAATACAAAGAAGTACATTGGTAGGGCTATCTCTAAAGTTTTCTTCTACAACTATATTCTTTTCAATATAGCTGATAATCATTATTATCACACTATGGTGGATCTCATACAATCAATAGGGTCTAGTATTCTGTCTCTTAGTTCAAATAATATTGCTACTAAATATATTGACTCAAAGATAGATGAGCTTCGCAGTTACATTGAGACATTTAAATGGTATTGGAATAAATTTAGTTGTAGACTAACGTAGATGCGTGGAGTACAAAAAAATATATATAATTAATTTCTTGGTGTACTTAGGGCATGAGAATAATATTTCGTCGCTTGTGAATATTATTGCTTATTTCAAAAGTGTATATTATATTTATCACTGATAGATGAGGTGGTACAATAAATAAGTGAAAAAGAGTAGTCCAAATGGTTACCGATAATATGGCAAATTATAAAGTCAAATAAATATACTAATGGTAAAGAGATCTCATTTATATCGACACCATGTATTGCACATTGTATTGATCTCATATTAGATAATATTGCAAAAGAGCTTGAAATTAACATGGTCATACATAAAGATCAGAGGTTAATAAATTTTATATACAACCATGATCAAATTCTTAATTTACTTAGAGGATCGAGATATTAGAAATAATCTATAGTTAGACGAGATATTAGAAAAGGCCACAATGAAGCCGTAGATAGGTATAAGTCGCTCAACAAATAAAGATAGTACACCTACTAGTACTAGTAATAATCCTAATAATACACCCGATGGTGGGATCGTCCCATCTACATTTGCTGAGAAAAGTTAGAAAAACATAGTCACCTTGAACACATTACGTATACTAGCTGAGCTTCGTTCCTAATTGTGACTAATTGTTATTCGTTTCGATCAATTGTCCCCTAGCCAACAATGCCTCAACTTCTAGAAATATAGGAAGTAAGTTGTCTTAAAAAAAAACTCATTATTATTCAAAGATAAACATGGGATTGAAGATAAAGAAATTGAGGATGTACATACATATTAGCGACGCTATCATGAGAATGTTGCTCCCTATGATTATGGTGCATCGAGTATTTATTATTTAGAGTCGTCAAAAGATCCATATGCTAATTATTCTTCTCAATATCGTTAGACACAAAATCTATATAGTAATTATTATCTTCCTCAGAGACAAGTTACGCAATAAGATCCATATAATATAACTAGCATAATAGAATCACTTTTTGGAGCACCAAGTTTTAAGCATCATTATTTACAAATTTATGGTGATTATGATGATGAAGACCACATAAATTTATAAGAGTCACCAAAAGTTTTGAATTTTGAGTAAGTTAATAGATTTTTTAAGTTTTAAGCTTCAAGTGAGTAATTTTTACTTTCTTATCATTTTTCCTAAATTTTTAAAAATTTCTGCATTTTTAAATAATATTTAGAATTTTATATAATTAAAAATAGTCCGATCCGATACGAGCGACCAATACAACTACATATCGTTTTTTTCGGATAGGCAATATGGCCGATACGCATCATTTTTCCGAATGTACCGATATCGATCCCGATCCCAACACCGAAAAACCTTGACTACTATGATACATAGTTTGAAGTTTTGTGTAGACTTGAGATGTTTTACCAAAGTGTTTTGCATTTCGATCCTATTCAATCCAAAACTATCCCTCGAAACTAGCATCAAATTGAAATGACCCCGCAAAATTCTTTTAAAGTATGTTTTAGATTCAAGACTAGATTTGACTTGAAATCCAACTTGTACCTAATGCAATATCAACCTCATTGCTTAAATGCTATTAGATCTTGTGTGGTGCACTAAAAGTAAAGATAAAAAGACTATTTATTAAAACAATTTCAAACAGATACAATGAAACTAGAAACGAAACCAACTGAAAATTTTGCTTTTTAATTGAGGGGAAACCAAAACTGAAACTTTGAACCATGCTATGATACATAAAGGAAAGAGAATAATGGGAGACTAAAAGCAGAATAGAGATAACACTACTTAATTTTCTGTTAAGTTTGTGAGATCATCTAAATGGCCTCTCAACTGGGTCGATATATCATAGAAGTCCACTGGATGATACGTGATCTACAGCATCCCCCTAATATCACCAAGTTTTCATCTCCTTCCTCTTTACACTCTTTTACTGATAAGTTTTTCTCTATGTTATATCCATCTTACCTCAAAACTGTTAAATTAAGTGAGGTTCCAATCAATTAGCAATCTTTCTAACAGGAATAAATTAAACAAGCATACAACCATCACCCCGTACCTATCAAGTACAAGCATTATACCCCTAATGCTCTCTGAGTTAAATTCCGAAGACAACTAACAAGTTTAATGCTGCAACTCAGCAAAGTCAATGTAAGCCCATGAACAAGGATATGTTCATGAGCGTACCACTGCGTCCCGTAGTAATGATTCAACTTTCATGCGTACGCTGCTATTGAGAACACTCACTTGTCTACTTCACATCTTTACGTGTGCTTGATGCGATCACTCGCCGAGCTAATAAGTGCCTACGATTCACACTAAAAAGGAGTTTTCACATCTTCACGTTTACTTGATGCGATCACTCGCCGAGCTAATAAGTGCCTACAATTCACACTAAAAATGAGTTTTCTTTTTGTTTGTTGCAATAAAGCTGAAATGTACGTAGTGATATGCATAAAAGAACCCAAAGAAGAAAAAAAATTATTCTGCAAACCCAAACCGTAAAGCACTCGATCCTCAGATCCAAGTAACAATTAAGGAAGATATGTTAGGTTTTCGAATCAAAACGTGGAATTGATACAAAAATAAAATCGCAAGTACCTTCCAATCGATGGCGTGGAAGAAACCCACGAAATTGTCGACGGCGGGGCGGAATCCCGTGCGGATCTCCGCGGAGAACCTCTCGAAGAGATCTGTGACCAGATCGGCGTGCTCTTTCAGCGCCGCCCTTAGATCCTCCATTGACGCGAACTATAGAGAGAGAGAGAGAGAGAGAGAGAGAGAGAGAGAGAGAGAGGGAGAGGATTAATCGGAAGTCAAAAGGTTATAGTGAATGAGTTCCTGAAAACGAGGGTGAGGAGACTACGGAACTCAAGAGAGACAATGCTAGATCTGAAAGTTGCCGCATAGACGAAAAGAGGAGGTTAAAAGGATGGGGTCATATGTAAATAGGGATTTTTACATAATTGCCGCCGCAAACTTTTTAAATATCATAATTATCATTATATTTTAAAAATATTATAATTATTGCTGAAATTTTTGACTGTTAAGATTACTATTAAAATTAAATAAACACGTTTTTATCAATCATTTTTATCTCACATAAAATAAGATATATTTCGTTGTAATATCTTATCAGATAAAATATTGAATAGCTTTTAAATTATTTTTAATAATTTATGTAAAGGTAAAGTATTCCTTTTAGATCTAAATTATATTTAAAAATTAATGTATTTATGCCTAAAATTACATTACCACTTATATACTTTGAAAATCTTAAACAAGTTCGTATACTTTGAAAAATCTTAAAGTGAAATCATTAATTTTTCTATCAAAATTAATGGAGCACACTCAAATGGCCAACATGCCCCCGTCGTATACAGAGGCAAGATAGATGGTTTTTTATTTGACTTTTTTAACCTTATTTATTTTGTTCCTAGATGTGATATATTCATTAAACTTCATAAGTCTATAAGAAATGATTTATATGAATATTAATCTAAACGCAACGTTGAATGACAAGATTAGGCTTATTGCAGCCGGATAAGATTCTTTTTTTTTTCATGCTCACATAAGAGTAATTCCTACAATAGCAGAAAAATAAAGCATCCAAATAGTCAAACATGGTACTCTTAATCTTTCAATACATTGCAAAATAATTTCTCAATAGTTATTGAATAAAACAAATGTATTACTTTTATTGCATGTACTTCACTCACCAAGGAGGTCTTCAAAGTAAACTAGCAGTAATAGTTTCTCATTTTCTTTTTAAGAAGCATCCGTAGATTGAAACTCATTCAAGATAAGAATTATAAGAGGCTTTTCACTAATGGGCTGGACTAAGCTTTATATAGACAAATAATTACATGGAGCAAGTCTCGTAAGAAAACCGAAAGGGACATTACTAACCCCGCTCATATAAGTGACCCTATAGGAGGGAAAATATGTCAACCAATTCATACAATCATAGACAATAAGAAGAACTATCTAGTTAATGTCACTAGAAGCGTCGTTAATTCAATTAAGAAGGATTAATGAATCATTGAAAAGCCAAACCGATCTATCCCTTACTAGCTCGACCAACTCCTTTAACCTTTCCGTAATGACTACACATTCGACATAAGGAGCTTTTGGATAGTAGTTTAAGTAAATAGCTCTGCTCCATTGAATGCCCTCAGCCGCAAGCCTAAATTGATTCCAATACCCCACAACCACCACTCGACTAATCCATGTTCATCCAACCTATAAAATTCAAAACTATAGACCCCACCAAAAGTAAGGATAGATCCTGAGTTTCCATGGGTCACAACTTTGCTACTAAAGATCTAGCTTACATTTTTGACATTCTGTGGTATATCTAGAAAGCAAGGAATGGAAAA
>NW_027330504.1:0-23442 GCF_019914945.1 Typha latifolia | reverse complement strand
CCTGGACGCATCAATAGTTTTGTCGGTCACTCAAGTCTTAGTTGTCTGAAAGAGAGAGAGAGAGAGAGAGAGAGAGAGAGAGAGAGAGAGAGAGAGTCTTCTGTTGGAGTCTCCGGGCTCTTAACTAAATTGCTCTTTCTTCTTTGTTTGAGTTCACCCTGCTGTTTGTGAGGAGATCAATGGCGGAGATGTTGGGATCTGCGATCGTGGGTGAGTTGGTGAACAAAGCCGCCTCCTTCTTGACCGGCAACTACGTGATGCAAGCTGGAGTCAAAGACAAGCTGGAGAGACTGCAGGAGCTGCTCATCATGATCCAGAGTGCAGTTGAGGCCGCGGAGGGGCGGCAGATCAAGAACTCGTCCCTTCTCCGATGGCTGCGGTGGTTCAAAGACGCGGCCTACGACGCTGACGACGTGCTCGACACCTTCGAGTACCGAATCCTCGAGCAGAAAGCAAACGACGGCGGCGGCGAGGCGAGTAGCTCCTTTGCCTCCTCCTCCTCTAATGCCGCCAAACGTGTGCGTACTGCTGACAGGAGCTTGTTTTCTTGTGATGAGGACGTTAAGGAGCTGAGCAGCGTTGTCGAGAAGTTAGAAAGAAGTGCCGCCTTTATAGGAACCTTCCTTCAATTATTAGAATTGGATGAGTTCTAAGAAGCCGGAGTTGTTCACCAGCAGCCGCATCACTAGCTCGTTGCTGCCGGAAGTACCCATTGGCCGAAATAAAGAGAAGGAGCATATAATCAACCTTCTGCTACAATCAGAATCTAGCGCTCTTGGAAATGTTTCTGTCATTCCGATTGTTGGAATCGGAGGAGTCGGAAAGACTACTCTTGCCCAGCTAGTATGCAAAGATGAGAGGGTGAAACAGCACTTCTCTCTAATTATGTGGGTATGTGTTTCAGATACTTTTGATGTGGTCAAGCTTACAAGAGAGATCCTCGATCAATCCCACCGAAATCGCAGTCATGGAGATATCGAGAACTTTAACAGCCTACAATTGATCCTTGAAGAGAAGCTAAGATCAGAGAGATTTCTTCTTGTCCTTGATGACGTCTGGAATGAGAAGGAGAGGACAGCATGGGAGAATCTTCGCACTCCTCTGTTATGTGGGAAGGAGGGAAGCAAGATAATTGTTACGAGTAGACTAAAGAAGGTTGCAGAATTGATGGGCACTATGGATCCAATTGGATTGCAGGGGCTACCAGAGGATGAGTTTTGGTCTTTCTTTAAAAAGTGTGCATTCAATAACATTGCTGACCCTGAGGAGCATCCGGGATTACAAGTTATTGGGAAAGAGATAGCAAAGAGGCTGAAGGGATCACCGTTGGCTGCAAAGACTCTGAGTGCGTTGCTGAAAGATGATTTCAGCGACGAACACTGGCAGGGCATCTTGAAGAGTGATATCTGGGAATTGGAGCAGGGTGAGGATGATATTATCCCAGTTCTAAGATTGAGTTACCGACACCTTCCCGTACACTTGCAGAGGTGCTTTGCATACTGGGTATTTGAACGCGATGATCTGATATACATGTGGACAGCAGAGGGCCTTATTCATAATACCAACCACAATAAGAGGCTGGAGGATGTAGGAAGAGATTATTTTGATGAATTAATATCGAAGGCATTCTTTGAATCTACACCTTTTTGGTCTCGTTGGGAACAGACCTACAAGATACATGATTTATTACATGATTTGGCAGAATCTGTCTCAAAAGATGTCTATTATCGAATCAATGGAAATGAGCCAAAGCAAATCCCAGATAGTGTTCGTCATTTATCCGTGATGACTACTAATCTAGCTGGACTTACCGAGTATTCATCTGTACTAAAGCACTTGCGGACCTTGAATTTCTTTTTCCGGATTAATTCGGATCTGAATGTTGCTGATCTTCGTGATGTATTGGAAAAGCTAAAATGCATTCGCGTGCTTAATTTTGTTAATTGTCATCTGGAAGTATTGCCCCTTTCTACAGCATGTGACTTAATACATCTAAGATTTTTGAATCTTGGTGGCACTGGAATCAAAGAATTGCCGGATGAATTGTGTAGACTTTACCATCTCGAAATGTTGATTCTTTGGGGGTTGGAGCTTGATAGATTACCGGCGAGCATGAACAAACTAATCAACTTGCACCATCTTGTTGAAGATCGAAGAAGAAATCACTTGGTTGAAAAGGATAAATCAATAGTCTCTACGATATCCGGCATAGGTAAATTGACTCGTCTCCAGGAATTAAAAATTTTCTGTGTAGCGAAGATGGGAGGTTTTGAGATCGGACAGTTAAAAACCTTAAGCAAGCTCAGAGGATCCCTTCAGATAAGAAATCTTGAAAATATTGGTAGTAAAGAGGAAGCCATGGAAGCTAGGTTAAGTGACAAAGGGAATGTTGTTAAGTTGGAGTTGTCATGGTGCGACACTACACGAATTGTGAGATGCGATGAAGAGGAGGAAGTATTGGAAGGCCTGCGACCGCATTCGAATCTCAAAGAACTTGACATTGTTTGCTACAATGGAGTCCGGTCCCCAAGTTGGCTGATGGAAAACTATTATTTAAAGAACCTAGTAAAACTTCAACTCGGTGGTTGCGGCAAGTGGAAAGAGCTCCCACCTCTCGGAAAACTTCCATCACTGAAGGTTCTTCGGCTATTTAGTCTGCATGGCATAGAAGAAATTGGTTGTGGGTTCTATGGTTCTGGTGTCGTCAAAGGATTTCTGTCAATGGAGACATTAGTATTACGTGACTTTCCAGAATTAATGGGATGGTGTACAATCGAGGACGACCAATTGTTTCCCTGTCTTCACACACTCGAAGTCGAAGATTGCTCCAAACTGATTGCACTTCCTTCTCTCCCATCTACACTGAAAAACCTATGCCTAGATAGGGTGGGAATATCCCTTCTCCAAGCATTTCGAAGACCGATATGTCCGGCATTGTCATTCCCCTCTTCCTCCTCATCTTCATTCCTATCTCTATTGATTATCTCGAACTGTCCAAATCTGGAAAATATTGATGAATGGTCCGAACGAGAACGAGAGAAATTATGTCATTTGGAAAGTCTACGCATTAGTTGTTGTCCTAGCGACTACCTCCTGCCTCTGTCGCTACAACGGTTAACTATCGAAGATAGTGGTATTGAAGATGTGGAATTGTCCAGGTGTATGCAATATGGCCTATCCTCATTGAAAGGTCTCACGATAACAAGATGTCCACGTATTACAACCCTTCCTTCGGCTGATGTACTGCAACGCTTCACCAACCTCTTCGTTTTGACTATTACAGATTGTGTAGAGCTGAGGTCAATTGGAGGGCTGGGAGCTCTTGTCTCCCTTACAGATTTAGAAGTTTCTAGATGTCCCATCCTCACTTGTTTTGCAATTGATCAAGTTCAAGAGGTGGTGGAAGAAGGGGTGCACTCGTCACCACGTTCCTATTTCAATCTAACTATCGACAACCCTTTGCTGCTCAAAGTGCTGCTAAGTAGGGAAAAGCTCACCTCCCTTAGTGGGTTGACAGTGAAAGGTGCAAATGAGCTCACGACCTTCACCAGTGAGATGGAGGAGGCATTTCAACACCTCACCTCCGCCCTCCTTCGGCTAAATATTAAAGATTGCAATAGTCTCCAGTCACTTCCAATGCTACCACTGAATCTCCATTCGTTACGAGTAGAGAACTGCCATCCGGCTTTGAAGGATCGTTACCGAGAGGGCGGGCCTGACCGGCACACGATCGCTCACATCCCTGATATCACATTTCTGTGACTAATTGGGGGCTTAACCAGGTGCACGCCTTCTGCTACTCTCTAATCATTTCCTGTTAATTATGCTCTGCTTTTGTACTGTTATTCTAATTCTTTCTGATCATTAAAGAACCTTGTAATTTTTCTGCACTAATTTGTGCTGCTGATTATTTGAAGAAGTCCTTGAATGATATATATATAGCTGTAATTGGTCATTAAAAGAACAAGAAAATAAATTAAAATTGCAGATAGTCCAGAGCATATGTTTTGCAATTCTCTGATTTTTTTTTCTTAATTTACCATCATAACATTTTAGAGGTATAACTATAATCCCTTCCATTACACAAGTCTTACAGTTTTCACAAACTTGTTGACTTCTGTCTGAATGATCTTTAGCTTGCTGTATAAATTTGCAGTTTGGGAGCAGGCCCTGCATAATTCTTGAGTCAACATCATTTAAATTGGTGAGCAGATAGGCTTTAGGTCTTTAGATACGGCAATATCTGCTTATCCTGAATTTGAAGCACTCTCTACAAACTTTATGAGAATTCTTATAATTTTCCTTGTTCAGGATTCACTCTGCAACCAGTGTTTGTACGGAACAACACTTTGCTCAAAGCTAGCCTTAGCTACAAGGAGAGGAGAAAACTTCATTGGGTACTCATTTGTTCATATCAATGGCTCCTGGCTCTGGGTTTCACCCCTGGGGTCATATTGTAAATGAAAACTTGTGTTGTAAACGCAGAATTTCTTGCAAGTTGTTGTTTATACACTCATAGAACCATCACCAAGTTTGTATTGCCCAAGATATCATTGTCCTCCTATTTTAGAGGTGCAATTATATTGTAACACCCCAAAATAAATATTAAAAAAAAATCCCTCTAACTGACGCACGCGCCAAGCACAAACAAGAGGACTGAGATGGTGCCAATTAACGCTTGAGAAACTCCTATTTTAGTTTGCTACACTTAATTTTCTATAAAATATGATTCTTATTGTCCATTTTGTTTCTTGCAGTTAGCTATGGGACTAGTGATGGCTGCAGCTGCTTCTGCAAGTGCGATAGGATACGTGGGGATGTATGATAACAGCCACACTGGGTGGTTTCAAATGTCCAATTACTTTGACAAGTACTGCAACAAAGTTGGCATCTCTCTCATCTGTTCTTATGTTGGCTTTCTCCTCTACTTGGTGTGTGCTACGACAATTCTTCAGAAGGCCAAGAAGAATAATTAGTAAGCTCCTGAAGTATATTACCACTCATATCAGTCAATGGATGGTGAGCTCTCTAATGGCAAATTGGATAAGAATTGGAATGGTTTCGCCCTCTTGCTCAAACTAGACGCGAGAAAAGTATTTTGGCTTGGATGTTGGATTAATTTTGGTTGTTACCTAGTATTATTTATTTGGCATTTCTGCTTTCTTTTTTCCCTTTATATAAGTATACATTATTAGTTTGTTATATGGGATTAATGTTAGAAGATAAACACCAGATGAGAAATTTATAAACTAATTCAGTAATTAAATATATATATTTTTTTTTTTATATCTAATTAATTTTTAAAAAATTAAAACTAAAAAATAAAACTAGAGCTCAGTCTCAAACCAAACAAGTCACACAATTATGGTACCTAATTTTCACTTTGGGTTTCGACTTAAATGATATCTATACACACTTTAGTGTGGCACCCAACTCTCATATTTCAATGGATGCACGTGACCATCTGGAAAATTTATCATTAATGGCAAAATGGATTGAACGACACTCGGTGCCCATCCTTGGCGCCTAGTAGATTTTTTCTTCCTGGACGCATCAATAGTTTTGTCGGTCACTCAAGTCTTAGTTGTCTGAGAGAGAGAGAGTCCTCTGTTGGAGTCTCCGGGCTCTTAACTAAATTGCTCTTTCTTCTTTGTTTGAGTTCACCCTGCTGTTTGTGAGGAGATCAGTGGCGGAGATGTTGGGATCTGCGATCGTGGGTGAGTTGGTGAACAAAGCCGCCTCCTTCTTGACCGGCAACTACGAGATGCAAGCTGGAGTCAAAGACAAGCTGGAGAGACTGCAGGAGCAACTCATCATGATCCAGAGTGCAGTTGAGGCCGCGGAGGGGCGGCAGATCAAGAACTCGTCCCTTCTCCGATGGCTGCGGTGGTTCAAAGACGCGGCCTACGACGCTGACGATGTGCTCGACACCTTCGAGTACCGAATCCTCGAGCAGAAAGCAAACGACGGCGGCGGCGAGGTGAGTACCTCCTTTGCCTCCTCCTCCTCTAATGCCACCAAACGTGTGCGTACTGCTGCCAGGAGCTTGTTTTCTTGTGATGAGGACGTTAAGGAGCTGAGCAGAGTTGTCGAGAAGTTAGAAAGAAGTGCCGACTATGTCGGCAACTTCCTTCAATTATTAGAATTGGATGAGAGTTCTAAGAAGCCGGAGTTGTTCACCAGCAGCCGCATCACTAGCTCGTTGCTGCCGGAAGTACCCATTGGCCGAAACAAAGAGAAGGAGCATATAATCAACCTTCTGCTACAATCAAAATCTAGATCTCTTGGAAATGTTTCTGTCATTCCGATTCTGGGAATCGGAGGAGTCGGAAAGACTACTCTTGCCCAGCTAGTATGCAAAGATGAGAGGGTGAAACAGCACTTCTCTCTAATTATGTGGGTATGTGTTTCAGAAACTTTTGATGTGGTCAAGCTTACAAGAGAGATCCTCGATCAATCCCACCGAAATCGCAGTCATGGAGATATTGAGAACTTTAACAGCCTACAATTGATCCTTGAAGAGAAGCTAAGATCAGAGAGATTTCTTCTTGTCCTTGATGACGTCTGGAATGAGAAGGAGAGGACAGCATGGGAGAAGCTTCGCACTCCTCTGTTATGTGGAAAGGAGGGAAGCAAGATAATTGTTACGAGTAGACTAAAGAAGGTTGCAGAATTGATGGGCACTATGGATCCAATTGGATTGCAGGGGCTACCAAAGGATGAGTTTTGGTCTTTCTTTAAAAAGTGTGCATTCAATAACATTGCTGACCCTGAGGAGCATCCGGGATTACTAGTTATTGGGAAAGAGATAGCAAAGAGGCTGAAGGGATCACCGTTGGCTGCAAAGACTCTGGGTGCGTTGCTGAAAGATGATCTGAGCGACGAACACTGGCAGGGCATCTTGAAGAGTGATATCTGGGAATTGGAGCAGGGTGAGGATGATATTATCCCAGTTCTAAGATTGAGTTACCGACACCTTCCCGTACACTTGCAGAGGTGCTTTGCATATTGTATTGTCTTCCCAAATGACTGGGAATTTGAACGTGATGATCTCATATACATGTGGATAGCAGAGGGCCTTATTCATAATACCAACCATAACATGAGGCCGGAGGATATAGGAAGATATTACTTTGATGACTTAATATCGAAGGCATTCTTTGAACCTACACATTTTAGGTCTCCTTGGGAGCAGACCTACAAGATACATGATTTATTACATGATTTGGCAGAATCTGTCTCAAAAGATGTCTATTATCGAATCAATGGAAATGAGCCAAAGGAAATCCCAGATAGTGTTCGTCATTTATCTGTGATGACTACTAATCTAGCTGGGCTTACTGAGTATTCATCTGTACTAAAGCACTTGCGGACCTTGAATTTTTTATTCCGGAGCAATTCGGATCTGAATGTTGCTGATCTTCGTGATGTACTGGAAAAGCTCAAATGCATTCGCGTGCTTAATTTTGTTAATTGTCATATGGAAGTATTGCCCATTTCTAGTGCATGTGAGTTAATGCATCTAAGATTTTTGAATCTTGGTGGCACTGGAATCAAAGAATTGCCGGATGAATTGTGTAGACTTTACCATCTCGAAATGTTGATTCTTTGGGGATTGGAGCTTGATAGATTACCGGCGAGCATGAACAAACTAATCAACTTGCACCATCTTGTTGAAGATCGAAGAAGAAATCACTGGGTTGAAAAGGATAAATCAATAGTCTCTACGATATCCGGCATAGGTAAATTGACTCGTCTCCAGGAATTAAAAATTTTCTGTGTAGCGAAGATGGGAGGTTTTGAGATCCGACAGTTAAAAACCTTAAGCAAGCTCAGAGGATCCCTTCAGATAAGAAATCTTGAAAATATTGGTAGTAAAGAGGAAGCCATGGAAGCTAGGTTAAGCGACAAAGGGAATATTGTTAGGTTGGAGTTGTCATGGTGCAACACTACACGAATTGTGAGATGCGATGAAGAGGAGGAAGTATTGGAAGGCCTGCGACCGCATTCGAATCTCAAAGAACTTGACATTGTTTGCTATAATGGAGTCCGGTCTCCAAGTTGGCTGATGGAAAACCATTATTTAAAGAACCTAGTAATGCTTCATCTCCGTGGTTGCGAAAAGTGGAAAGAGCTCCCACCTTTGGGACAACTTCCATCACTCAAGGATCTTTGGCTATTTAGTATGGCTGCGATAGAAGAAGTTGGTTGTGGGTTCTATGGTTTTGGTGTCATCAAAGGATTTCCGTCATTGGAGACATTAGTATTATGTGACTTTCCAGAATTAATGGGGTGGTGTGCAATCGAGGATGACCAATTGTTTCCCCGTCTTCACACACTCAAAGTCGCAGATTGCTCTAAACTGATTGCACTTCCTTCCCTCCCTCATACACTGAAAAACCTAAGGCTAGGTAGGGTGGGAATATCTATTCTCCCAGCATTTCGAAGACCGATATGTTCGCCATTGGCATTTCCCTCTTCCTCCTCATCTTCATTCCTATCTCGATTGAGTATCTCGAACTGTCCAAATCTGAAAAATATTGATGAATGGTTCGAACGAGAACGAGAGAAATTAAGTCATTTGAAAATTCCCCCCTCCCCTCCATCGCTACAATGGTTAACTATCATAGATAGTAGTATCAAAGATGTGGAATTGTCCTTGTGTATGCAATATGACCTATCCTCATTGGAAAGTCTTAAGATAATAAGATGTCCAGACATTACAACCCTTCCCTCGGCTGATGTACTGCAACACTTCACCAAGCTCTTCGTTTTATCTATTACAGATTGTGTAGAGCTGAGGTCGATTGGAGGGCTGCGAGCTCTCGTCTCCCTTAGAAATTTAGAAGTTTCTAGGTGTCCAAAGCTCACCTCTTTGGCGATTGATCAAGTTCATGAGGTGGTGGAAGAAGGGGTGCGCTCGTCACCACGTTCCTATTTCAATCTAACCATCGACAACCCCTTGTTGCTCAAAGTGCTGCTAAGCAAGGAAAAACTCACCTCCCTTAGTGGGTTGACGGTGAAATATGCAAATGAGCTCACGACCTTCACCACTGAGATGGAGGAGGCATTTCAACACCTCACCTCCCTCAGGTGGCTGAATATTATAGGTTGCAAAAGTCTCCAATCACTTCCAGTGCTACCGCTCAATCTCAAATGGTTACTAGTACAGAACTGTCATCCGGCTTTGAAGGATCGTTACCGAGAGGGTGGGCCTGACCGGCACACCATCGCTCACATCCCTGATATCACAATACTGTGACTAATTCATTGCTTAACCAGGTGCACACCTTATGCTACTCTCTAATCATTCCCAATTAATTACGCTCTGCTTTTATACTGTTATTCTAATTCTTTCTGATCATTAAAGAACCTTGTAATTTTTTTGCACTAATTTGTACTGCTGATTTTTTTAAGAATTCCTTGAATGATATATTATATATATAGCTGTCATTGGTCATTTTTTGCACTGTGTTATAAGTCCTTAAAAGAAATAGAAGAACAAGAAAATAAATTAAAATTGCAGATAGTCCAAAGCATATGTTTTGCAATTCTCTGATTTTTTTTTCTTAATTAACCATCATAACATTTTAGAGGTATAACTATAATCCCTTCCATTACACAAGTCTTACAGTTTTCACAAACTTGTTGACTTCTGTCTGAATGATCTTTAGCTTGCTGTATAAATTTGCAGTTTGGGAGCAGGCCCTGTATAATTCTTGAGTCAACATCACTTAAATTGGTGAGCAGATAGGCTTTAGCTCTTTAGATACGGCAATATCTGCTTATCCTGAATTTGAAGCACTCCCTGCATAATTTGTAAGAATGCTTATAATTTTCCTTGTTCAGAGTTCACTCTGCAACAAGTATTTGTACGGAACAAACACTTTGCTCAAAGCTAGCCTTACCTCCAAGGAGCGGAGAAAACTTCATTGGGTACTCATTTGTTCATATCAATGGCTTCTGACTCTGGGTTTCACCCCAGGGGTCATATTGTAAATGAAAACTTGTGTTGTAAACGCAAAATTTTCTGCAAGTTGTTGTTTATACACTCACCGTCACCAAGTTTGTATTGGCCAAGATATCATTGTCCTCCTATTTTAGAGGTGCAATTATATTTTCTGCAAGAAAATTGAAACTATGCATATCTTGGAGACAAGGAATTGAGTAAAATAGATGTAAATAAACTGTTTAATCTCTCTCGAAAATCTTAGTTTCTTGCGAACTTTTCTCCTTTGCTCCTTTGAAAGCTTGAGTAGCAACTGTAATGTCTTGTATCGATAAGGCAGGGTTCTTATGCCGAACTGATGATGTTCAAATAGAGATAGGAAACAACAGTTTCTGCTGACGGTTGCTCGAATAATCCATACTCTGGAAATCAAAAGGAATGAGCAAATCCTCTCATAAGAAGGAGAAGGAAAAAAGAAAAAAGGAAAAAGAAAAAGAGTGAGGAAAATACTAATATGTAGACATATAGAAACATATACTAGTTTATATAGTTATATTTTCTTTTCATTTATCTTCTATTTTGTTACATTGGAAAGATTACATTGAAATAAAACTTTTGTGACTTGCATAGTTAATCACAATAACGTAGTCAGAGGGAATTTTAGCTATGGCAAATGTTGCCCAGCTTAGTTTTGTAATTCTCTCTTTCCTTGTGAAGAATCTATTTAAAGTATAAACTTCGGCTGAATTGCATCGTAAATAGACTTCTTGCGTCATGAATAATTAATTGTTTCTTGGATAAACTTCCTGCAAGTTGTAGCTTGACCACGATAGGATAATCTAATCCGTTGTAAAGCTTTTGTTAGCAGAGTTATGGTGTTCTCTGTGTGAGAGGTATCTACTTGTAATTTCTTGGTTTATCGGGAGATTATCATATTGGTTTATTGGTAAACCAACAGACCGTACCCATCCTTGTCACCGAGTAGAATATTTCATGGCCACCTCAACCGTGATGGCCACCCAAGTCAGAGAGAGAGAGAGAGAGAGAGAGAGAGAGAGAGAGAGAGAGGACCAACAAAGTCTTATATTGGAGTCTCCGCCCTGTGTGCTCAATTTATCTCCCTCAAACATTGACTTCACCCTGCTGCTTGTGAGGAGAAGATCAATGGCGGAGATGTTGGGATCAGCGATCGTGGGTGAGTTGGTGAACAAAGCCGCCGCCTTCTTGACCGGCAACTACGAGATGCAAGCTGGAGTCAAAGACAAGCTGGAGAAACTACAGGTGCTGCTCATCATGATCCAAAGTGCAGTGGAGGCCGCGGAGGGGCGGCAGATCAAGAACTCGTGCCTCCTCCGATGGCTGCGGTGGTTCCAAGACGCGGCCTACGACGCTGACGACGTGCTCGACACCTTCGAGTACCGAATCCTCGAGCAGAAAGCAAACGACGGCGGCGGCGAGGTGAGTACCTCCTTTGCTTCCTCCTCCTCTAATGCCGCCAAACGTGTGCGTACTGCTGCTAGGAGCTTGTTTTCTTGTGATGAGGACGTTAAGGAGCTGAGCAGCGTTGTCGAGAAGTTAGAAAGAAGTGCCGCCTTTGTCGGCAACTTCCTTCAATTATTAGAATTGGATGAGAGTTCTAAGAAGCCGGAGTCGTTCACCAGCTGCCGCATCACTAGCTCGTTGCTGCCGGAAGTACCCATTGGCCGAAACAAAGAGAAGGAGCATATAATCAACCTTCTGCTACAATCAGAATCTAGAGCTCTCGGATCTGTCATTCCGATTCTGGGAATCGGAGGAGTCGGAAAGACTACTCTTGCCCAGCTAGTATGCAAAGATGAGAGCGTGAAGCAGCACTTCTCTCTAATTATGTGGGTATGTGTTTCAGATACTTTTGATGTGGTCAAGCTTACAAGAGAGATCCTCGATCAATCCCACCGAAATCGCAGTCATGGAGATATTGAGAACTTTAACAGCCTACAATTGATCCTTGAAGATAAACTAAGAACAGAGAGATTTCTTCTTGTCCTTGATGACGTCTGGAATGAGAAGGAGAGGACATCATGGGAGAAGCTTCGCACTCCTCTGTTATGTGGAAAGGAGGGAAGCAAGATAATTGTTACGAGTAGACTAAAGAAGGTTGCAGAATTGATGGGCACAATGGATCCAATTGGATTGCAGGGGCTACCAAAGGATGAGTTTTGGTCTTTCTTTAAAAAGTGTGCATTCAATAACATTGCTGACCCTGAGGAGCATCCGGGATTACTAGTTACTGGGAAAGAGATAGCAAAGAGGCTGAAGGGATCACCGTTGGCTGCAAAGACTCTGGGTGCGTTGCTGAAAGATGATCTGAGCGACGAACACTGGCAGGGCATTTTGAAGAGTGATATCTGGGAATTGGAGCAGGGTGAGGATGGTATTATCCCAGTTCTAAGATTGAGTTACCGACATCTTCCCGTACACTTGCAGAGGTGCTTTGCATATTGTAGTCTCTTCCCAAAGGACTGGGAATTTCAACGTGATGATCTGATGTACATGTGGATAGCAGAGGGGCTTATTCATAATACCAACCACAATATGAGGCCGGAGGATGTAGCAAGAGATTATTTTGATGAACTAATATCGAAGGCATTCTTTGAACCTATACCTTTGAGGCCTCCTTCGTTGCATAGATACAAGATACATGATTTATTGCATGATTTGGCAGAATCTGTCTCAAAAGATGTCTATTATCGAATCAATGGAAATGAGCCAAAAGAAATCCCAGGTAGTGTTCGTCATTTATCTGTGATGACTACTAATCTAGCTGGACTTACCGAATACTCATCTGTACTAAAGCACTTACGGACCTTAAATTTCATATTCAAGAGCAAGTTGGATCTGAATGTTGCTGATCTTCGTGTTGTACTGGAAAAGCTAAAATGCATTCGCGTGCTTAATTTTGTTAATTGTCATCTGGAAGTATTGCCTCTTTCTAGAGCATGTGACTTAATGCATCTAAGATTTTTGAATCTTGGTGGCACTGGAATCAAAGAATTGCCGGATGAATTGGGTAGACTTTACCATCTTGAAAAGTTGATTCTTTGGGGGTTGGAGCTTGATAGATTACCGGCGAGTATGAACAAACTAATCAACTTGCACCATCTTGTTGAAGATCGAGGAAGAAATCACCGGATTAAAAAGAATAAATCGATAGTCTCTATGATATCCGGCATAGGTAAATTGACTCGTCTCCAGGAATTAAAAAATTTCTGTGTAAAGAAGATGAGAGGTTTTGAGATTGGACAGTTGAAAACCTTAAGCAACCTCAGAGGATCTCTTGAGATAAGAAATCTTAAAAATGTTGGTAGTAAAGAGGAAGCCATGGAAGCTAGGTTAAGTGACAAAGGGAATGTTGTTAAGTTGGAGTTGTCATGGTGTGACACTACACGAATTGTGAGATGTGATGAAGAGGAGGAAGTATTGGAAGGCCTGCGACCGCATTCGAATCTCAAAGAACTTGACATTGTTTGCTACAATGGAGTCCGGTCCCCAAGTTGGCTAATGGAAAACCATTATTTAAAGAACCTAGTAAAACTTCAACTCGGTGGTTGCGGCAAGTGGAAAGAGCTCCCACCTCTCGGACAACTTCCATCACTCAAGGTTCTTCGGCTATTTAGTATGCCTACGATAGAAGAAGTTGGTTGTGGGTTCTATGGTTCTGGTGTCGTCAAAGGATTTCCGTCATTGGAGACATTAGTATTACGTAACTTTCCAGAATTAATGGGGTGGTGTGCAATCGAGGACAACCAAATATTCCCTCATCTTCACAAACTCAAAATCGAAGTTTGCTCCAAACTGATGGCACTTCCTCCTCTCCCATCTACACTTAAATGTCTATGCCTAGGTAGGGTGGGAATATCCCGTCTCCCAGCATTTCGAAGACCGATATATCCGCCATTGGCATCTTCATTCCTTTCTCGATTGACCATCTCGAACTGTCCAAATCTGAAAAATATTGTTGAATGGTCCGAACGAGAACGAGAAAAATTGAGTCATTTGGAAACTCTACACATTAATTGTTGTCCAAGCGTCTACCTCCTGCCTCCATTGCTACAATGGTTAACTATCAAAGATAATGGTATTGAAGATGTTGAACTGTCCAGGTGTATGCAATATGGCCTATCCTCATTGAAAGGTCTCACGATAATAAGATGTCCTCATATTACAACCCTTCCCTCGGCTGATGTACTGCAACGCTTCACCAACCTCTTCGTTTTGTCTATTACAGATTGTGTAGAGCTAAGGTCAATTGGAGGGTTGGGAGCTCTTGTCTCCCTTAGAAATTTAGAAGTTTTTAGGTGTCCAAAGCTCACCACTTTGGCGATTGATCAAGTTCAAGAGGTGGTGGAAGAAGGGGTGCACTTGTCACCACGTTCCTGTTTCAGTCTAATCATTGACAACCCCTTGCTGCTCAAAGTGCTGTTAAGCAGGGAAATGCTCACCTCCCTTAGTGGGTTGACAGTGAAAGGTGCAAATGAGCTCACGACCTTCACCACTGAGATGGAGGAGGCATTTCAACACCTCCATCTTTCGGCTAAATATTAAAGACTGCAATAGTCTCCAATCACTTCCAATGCTACCGCCGAATCTCAATTCGTTACGAGTAGAGAACTGCGATCCGGCTTTGAAGGATCGTTACCGAGAAGGCGGGCCTGACCGGCACACCATCGTTCACATCCCTTTTATCACAATACTATGACTAATTGATGGCTTAACCAGGTCCACACTTTATGCTACTCTCTAATCATTCCCAGTTAATTAATTGTGCTCTGCTTTATACTGTTATTCCAATTCTTTTTTATCATTAAAGAACCTGGTTTCTTTTTTTCTTTTTCTTTTCTTTTTCTTTTTCCTTTACTGCTGATTTTATGAAGAAAGTCCTTGAATGATATATAGCTGTAATTGGTCATTTAAAAAACTTAAATAAAAATTGCAGATTGTTCAGACTTCAGAGCATATGTGCTGCATGATTCTCTGATTCTTTCTTAATTAACCATCCTAACATTTTTGAGGTATAACTATAATCCCGTTCATTACACAACAAGTCTTACAGTTTTCACGAACTTGTTGACTTCTGTCTGAATGATCTTTATCTTGTATAAATTTGCAGTTTGGGAACAGGCCACGCATAATTCTTGAGGCAACGTCACTTAAATTATGTGAGCAGATAGGCCTTAACTCTTTAGATAAGACAGTATATTCTTATCCTGAATTTGAAGCACTCCCTGCACAATTTGTAAGAATTCTTATAATTTTCCTTGTTCAGAGTTCACTCTGCAACAAATGTTTGTACTGAACAACACTTTGCTCAAAGCTAGCGTTACCTCCAAGGAGAGGAGAAAACTTCATTGGGTACTCATTTGTTCATATCAATGGCTTCTGGCTCTGGGTTTCACCCCAGCTGTCATATTGTAAATGAAAACTTACATTATAAACTCATTTCCTGCAAGTTGTTTATACACTCATAGAACCGTCTGTCAAGTTTGTATTGGCCCAGATATCATGTCCTCCTATTTCAGAGATTTGATAAAAAAAAGATACAGTTGGTAACCGTGGATTGTTAAAAATTAGTCCTAAATTTGGTTATCATTTTTGTCATACTATTTTATTTAGCTAATTTGTGTATTACTACCAAGGTTATTTTAGTAGTCCTCTTATTTATTAGGGGCATTTTAGAAATAGTTTTATTTTATTATGTATGAGTCTTGTTGGATATCAAGAGAATTCTAGGTCATTTTTTTTTTATTTTAGTGTCATCTTAAAAAGCAAGAAAAGAAAGAGAATCCATCTTGAAGTTTTGCTAGATAGAAGGTGGGTGATTTTTTATTCTACCTCCTACTCTCTTGCGAGCTTATCTTGTAAGTTTGATAACTTTCTGTTTGTAAAGACTTAATATTATTGGGATTATATCTTGGTTATTATCTCTTGAGGTGAAGATTATGATATACATGCATTGTGGTTATTTAAGTGCTTTATTATGAACTTATATTCTCCGTTCTTGTTTCTATTCGTGGTTGTGCAATTTTGGGCGTGTAGAAAATATTAAGTTTCTACACTTAGAGAAAAGAAGGTTCTCGGATCTGTAATCGTGAAAAATACCCTAAATTAGCTCATTAGCTGCTATGTTATTAGATGTTATCACACAGCTAATAGGTATTATGAAGTGGTGGGAACTCTGTAAACTTAATGCTGTATAACTTTTCAAGTAGACTATGTATAATGTCTTCATTGCCTCTTTCTACTCACAGGCCATAAATCAGGCTAAGCTCCTGTTGACTTCCCGACCCTATTATTGCACATTTTAATGTTGTAGATGCCTCCGAGCTCATACGGCAGCAGAGATGTCTGCAGTAAGAAGTAGAGTCTCCTGTCATTGTTCTAGTCTTTGCCATAATCATTTCATTTGGTCTGTCTGGCTAAATTATATAATTCTCTCTTTGTTTGTTTTTCTGTTGCCGTAATCGGCAAATTCATAATCGAACAAAGTTAATTATGTATTAGTAGAATTCAACTAATTTTGAGTAGTATTACTTCACTAAATTCACTATTTAGAATAATTAAGTTGTGAGATTTCAATTAATTTCAGTGTACTTAGAATGAATTTAAGTATATGTATATATTAAAATCCAATGATTTGAGAACAGACCTGGATGAAATTTATCTATCACTTTTAAGTTAGTTTTTCTAAATCTGATAAGAGTAATCTTTATTTGTTATATTCTTATTGAAGCCCATGGATAAATTAGAAAAAAAATGGAACATAATGAAATGGATTTCTCCCAGTTCCGAACAACTTGGATAAATTTCATTTCAATTTTATTATTTCTGAATAGCTAAATTTATTTCTAGATGAAATCAATTGGATTTTATCTAGATTTTGTTCCAAAAGTACCCTTAGCGAGATAAGAAGAACAAAACGGTCCACCTAGCGTTTGGATGCTTTCACAAATCCAATCCCTAGTCCAGTTATTTCAATTCTACTGTGGATAAGGCAAATTCGCCCCCTTTCTCTTCCCCCCTTTTCTCTTGTAATGGATAATATTGCCAAGAAAAAGGATTCCATTGCTTTCAGGCATTCTTGTAATGGATAATATCCCAAAATGAGGTCAAATAGACTTGCACTCAGGCAGATGGAAGAAAATTTGATTTAGAAAAAGAGAGAGAGAGCCATCTAATTGATGTCAAACAAAAGATGAGTAATTTCGCCAACGTGGATTGGTATTGAGAAAGGATACGGAAGTTATCCACTAGTTCTTAGCCTATGGCACTCAATTATAGCCATCCAATTATCCATTACAATCATCGGGAAACAAA
Source organism: Typha latifolia (assembly GCF_019914945.1). Lineage (NCBI taxonomy): Eukaryota > Viridiplantae > Streptophyta > Magnoliopsida > Poales > Typhaceae > Typha > Typha latifolia. Next base: position 6,140 of record NW_027330504.1, on the reverse strand, counting down.
ATGCGATTTGGCCCCTGTATTCTGAACAATTGCGAATTCGAATTAAAAGGGTGGCAGAGGAGAAGAGGAGGAGGGACGACTTGGAGGGTCAGGGATAAAAATAAGGAAGAAAAAGAGAAAAAGATGGGGACCGAAACGAAAAAAATATCTGGAGATGGGTCGTTTTGTTTTCTAGGGGCGGAGGGCGGGGGAGTCCACCCATTACTTGCCACCACCACTCGGGTTCATTTCCGCGCTGACGTGGCACTCACTCGGTGTAGATATTTCCATACCCACCTCTCGCCGATGTCCACGGAATCCGGTCACCTCCCAAAAACATACCCCCGCCTTCTCTTCTCTACCATCGGTAATGGAACGAGGCGGAGCACCCTCACCGGAGGTGATCCGGTGGGACCGCTTCCTCCCTCGCCGATCCCTCCGCATCCTCCTCGTCGAGCACGACGACTCCACTCGCCATATCGTCACCGCCCTCCTCCGCAAATGCAGCTACCACGGTAACCTCACCCCCCTTCTCCTCTTCTCCTCTTTCTCCTCTTATCAAAATCTCAGGAGGCTTCTTCCTTTCCATCGCAGTCGCTGCCGTCGCCGACGGGCTCAAGGCGTGGGAGGTCCTCCAGGAGAAGAACTACGGCTTCGACCTCGTCCTCTCGGAAGTCGCGATGCCGTCGCTCTCCGGGATCGACCTCCTCTCCAAGGTCATGGCAGCGGACGAGTGCAAGAACATCCCGGTCATCAGTGAGTTCTCGATCTCGATTTGAAACCTGAGTTGCTAGAATAATCGTAGGTTCTTACTCTATGATTGTGGCAGTGATGTCCTCGCAAGATTCGATCGGGGTGGTGCTCAAGTGTATGCTGAAGGGGGCGGTGGATTTCCTCGTGAAGCCGGTGAGGAAGAATGAGCTGAGGAATTTGTGGCAGCATGTCTGGAGAAGGCATTCTGTATGTTATTTGATCGATTAATTCGTTAAACTGGCAAAGCATGCATTTCTTTTTCCTGGTATTAGAATTATATGAAAGGGGTTCGGATAATGGATGATCTTGTTGCAGTCAAGCAGCCAAGCAAATGCCTCCGAGAACAATGTTGCGAGCAATCGTGTAAGTGTTAATGATGACGAAGGATCCAAGACCAGGGAAAGCAGCGATAGGAGAGGCAATGCTCGGGTAAGATATTTGTAACGATGCATTATTGATAGAAATTCTACTAATAGAAGTTGGAAAAACATTTCGTTTGGCAAGGGAAATTCTGATTGTATGTGTCGAAATCTATATTAAAAAAAGACATGAGAACAAGTAGCGTCACTAGTGAGCCAGTCCAAATTGACAACTGGAGCAGCCTTTTTTGAAGTTTGAGTAGTTACTTAATGTTTTACGCGATATCCTAGCTATTTACTTATCAAGCAGTGGAACTGTTTGGTGCTTGAGCAGAGGTCAGGCAGTAAACCAGATATTGAAGTTGAGAGTGCTCAAAATTTCAAAGATACTGTTAGAACTGAAGGGGCAAGTTCTTCCAGAGAGGTGGAAGGAAAACCAAAGGGAGTAGATGATGATGGAAAACTAGTGAGAGAGAATGTGCCAGATATGGATGATGCTGAAGAAATTGGAGGTTGTTATGTAACCTGGGTTTCAGAACTGTATTTTTATTATTGCTAATTCGCTCTACAGTTCTGATAATTGGCCTGTTCTGATCTTGCAGATAAGTCTGGTGGACTCGCAGTTGAAATTAGTCAACAACCTTTATTTTCAGTGCACATAAGCCTAGAGAATAAGTGCCTTAATGATAATGGGGAGGACGCACAGTGTTTTCAGAGAACCATGGATGTGGTTACTGATCTGAATTCATGTTGTCCAAGTGATTCTTTCAAAGATGTTGTAGATTCTGTTGAGCCAATTGGTAACAGAAAATGCAGTTCCTCTATATTAGAGAAGGATGCTATTCAGGACAATGCATTATGTGAAGCTTCAAGATGCTGTTCTGTGAAATGTACATCTGAAATTAATTCCTTGCAGCTGCTGGACCTTAACTTGAGAAAACCACAACTAAATGGTTGGATAAACAGTGAGTCAAAAGAAAAGAATATACTAAATCATTCTAGTGCCTCTGCCTTTTCAAGGTAATTACTTTTTATCTGAGATTTTTCCTCATTTCTTATATCTGTTATAATTACATCCAATGATGGCCATGCCAGTGCACGTGACGGTCGGCATAGGCCGCGCCGATCGGCACGCCCCAACATGTCAATAGCACGCCACGTATTTAACATAATTTTAATAAAAATGTTAAAAATAATTTTAATAAAATTTCGGCATGTCAATTTTTTATTTTTAGTTTAAATATCTAGATCTATTAAAACCTATATTATAGTATTCTATCTTTAGATTATTTTTGTAAATGACCTATTTTATTAAAGATAAAGCAATAGTTAAATATAAATATTATTCAAAACATAATATGATTGAATACATTCATTAAAACTAATATTAATGATTGAACACTCTATAATATGATTAAATACTTTATAATATAATTGAACATATAATTATATTCGACACATAATACTAAAGCTGATTGATAATGATTGATGGAATTAAGAAAAAAGTTTTAAAAAATGGGCTCCACGTATCATATCATGTTTGTTAAGAAAATAATTAAAGTTTATTTGATGATGATTGACGAAAATAAGAAAATTTTAAAAAAATAGCTCCACATTGACACGAAGATCGGCACGCAGCACCCACCTATGCCGTGCCACCACTGGCACGGCCATCCTTGATTACATCCATTGATTTGAAATTGTTCCTAAATTTCCAGCTATAGCAAAATAAGTCAAGGAAATTTAGAATAAATTGGCTGGTGGAGTCACATATCTTGTTGGCTATGGTTTAAGGTATATAAAAACAGTATATCTTGTTAGTTATAGTTTCTTTAGAAAATTTACTGTGATCATCCTTCTGTAGTAATTTGACAGTGTTTCATTGTAGCATGCCAAATAGAGGCTCGTAAAGAGGTTGGCCATAACGCCAGAGTGCAGCTTCTCGCAAGGAACTCAACATCTTATAGATGTTCGGATTTTATGTCTAGGAAAAAGACTCTTGAGTGAGAAGGCACAGAGATTTATTCATATAGATATGTACAATAAAGCCTATTAAGTAGGAGTCCTCAAAATTGATAATTGTAAAGGGCCTCAACTTTAGTAGCTAGACATATAGAGGTATATAGTCTTAAAAACCTGATTTTCTTGTTTTTGGAAATGGTCCCCTACTTTTCTATGTGAAATGTGGATCTTCAAGGAAAGATAGTGGAGGGCACATTCGCCATCAGAAAATGTAGTTATGGTGGTGATTTCTAATAATCTGTGTTCTGGTTATAGTTACCAGGTAAGTTGTATTAGTTTCATTTGTTGCTATAAGTAATTGTTATTTTTTGTTCAATACAGGTTGGAGCAACTTCTAGTAGTAGTTGCTCTTCTGGAAGAACCACTCGTTTGTCGATCGTAGTTTATGTGGTACAAAACTTTCAAATAGACAATTAAAATATTCTATGTAATGTTTCTATGGTGTTATGTAACTTGTCTATAAGTTCTAAAAGAATAAACAAATTTTGAGGAATCCAACCAATTATCTGAGTCACCAAAATCATGGTTCATTATGTGTTTCTAAGGACATGATGCTGTTTCATGTATGGTGCAGGTATTGTGATAAAAGAATCCAACCTTCAGGACAGGAACTGGTATCTTCATCTTCATGTATCAGAAGAAAAGAATCAGTTGACAAGGAGAGGAACACTTCCCTCCAACCTAAAGATATATTGTCTTCCCATCAATGGAATGTGGGTGAAGCTTCAATTTATGAGGATGTTGGCATTTCATGTTCTGCTCGAGTACCAGAGGATGCTTTTGTTAGCAGTTCTTCCAACCGGAAGGATATTTATTTCCATCATCCTCAATTTGGACTAATATCAGTCCCAGTTCCTGTTGGGGATATACCTCATCAAAGTTTGGGTGCTGGGTATGGTTCTATCCTGCAGCCAATGCTCTACTCAAAAACCTCTTTCCAATCACATAATTCACCTGCAGTTGAGAAGACAATTCAGATTCCTGATCAATCCAATTCCGCTGACCATAATGTTATTAACCAATCCAAATGCAATGAGTTTCACCACCATGAAGAGAATCATCAAAACCCACATTCAAAACAAAAAGTTGATAGAGAACCAGGAGTCTCGACAGATATATCATGCACTCCAATGGAACAACTCACTCGAAGTGCTAGTTGCAGTGAGAATGTTCATAAAGATAGCAGAAGCATTGGAAGTGGTGAAACAGCAGGTGCAACTAGAGTTACAGGAGCTGCCCTAGAAAATGGGAATGAAAGTGGTGTCCAGGACGGCAATATAAATAGGTCAGACTGTGGTCGTTCTCGTCGTGAAGCTGCCTTGATGAAGTTCCGCTTGAAAAGGAAAGATAGATGCTTTGAGAAAAAGGTAACAGGTTTATGCTGGTTCGAAATCTTCTAGTTATGTTATTAAATTGTGAAAGTGTAAACGACATATCTAGGTTTTGCTTTCTATAGTAAAAAGGTTATCGGTTTGAGATATGAAAGTGATATTTTGTTTTGCAGGTTAGGTATCACAGTAGGAAGATGCTTGCAGAGCAGCGACCAAGGGTTAAAGGGCAATTTGTGCGGCAAAAAGTATCCGAGTCTATGGCCCCAAAAGATGTGGAAGACTAACAACGATTGGTTTGGGAATATTTTTATTAATGCTCACTTTCCTTGGAAAGGACATCAAGGTAAGAGTTGAGACAGGCAAAAATTCTTTGCTAGACTCGCTTTTGTTGCTGCTCAAGCTAGTAGATGTTTCCTGAGCTTGTAATGTATGCCAAACTTACATATTCAGATAAAAATCCATTTAATGAGTTCCAGAATCCTTGTATCAGCACTGTATTTTACAACTTCAATGCTACTGTACCTTCTTTCGTGGTCCTTCTGCAGGGAAGATACGAGTCACCTTGGATTCAAAATGCTTGTGCTCAGATCTCTTAGTCCAACATTCCTTAGATTCTTTTTGTACAATCAAGCTACAGAGAGGGTAAGGAGTCCTTCACATCTATATATCTAGAGATGTCCTGAAAGCTCGGCGTGCTTTTACTGACCAAACTAAGAATTATTCTTTCTCAGAACCATTGGTCAATCATCTGATCCATCAGCACAAGAATTGTGTTTCAACTGTGTTTCTATTGTAAAGTGTGAAGAGCATTTCATTTTGTAATGAATGTGGATAGCTAGTACCTAGCCAAAGGCGTAATTGCTTATTAGCATCTGCAGTGTGATTTGGCATCACAAACCATTTAGTATATTGATATCAAATGATTATCTTTGTATTGCAATATATTTTTTATGGTTGTGTAAACAGACGTCTCAGCTGTACTCCAGATCTCTGATTCCATTTTAATGACACCTTTCTTTTGAATCCCACATGCTCAAGTGAATCATGTACTGTTGTGTTTCTTTATCGTGGTTCATATTGTAAAGGATCTTAAAATTGCTGGTCAGCTTGTTGAGTAGATGATTAACATTATAAATTGTCTTTGAACTGGGTCAAGCTATTACCTTCCAAGCTTCTAATTTGATTTATTCATCTAGAAAATCCAGCAATTTTTTCCTATTTGTACCCAATTTGGAATCAGAAATACTGATCAGTTCATCAGTTTTAAAAAAATTCGTGCTTCTTTCCAGTAAAATTAAACAAAAATAAAGAATTCTGATCAATATCCACAAAATGAGCTTTGACACAGATCTTACTTTTTATTGCTTTCTCCACTTGAAAGACCAGATTGATGAACATGAAAAATATCTAATAAGCCTTCAAGAGGCCAAAAGTAATTCAGGAACTTACAGCAGCCTCTATGAGAGAGAAGTACTGAATATTATATCCTGCCTCCAAGGTGTAATTTGTGCGTTAACATGAATGAAAACTCAATACTCCCATTCATACAAAGGATAATAGAATCCATGTCCATGCCTGATATATCTAGAGATCTTCTTCCTTGTAAACCAAGAATGAACTGGTCTTGCTATAACTGCATGCCAATGCCTTTCCAGCAGAAGTGGGCGATGAAAATGCACATTCAGATACTTCTAAC
>NW_027330503.1:0-23571 GCF_019914945.1 Typha latifolia | reverse complement strand
TCCCTCTATTTGTCGATAGTCATGCATGCCTCTCTGCAATGACATTATAGTTTATGCTAACATTGTGCAATTTTGTGAATTGAGATGTTTCTTGTCTTGTGCTGACCATATTATATTTATATGTTTGAATTGAATAGGTACAATAGTTTGTCCTTCATTGTTTTGTGCTATTAGTTTCAATAGACTACTCTAGGTCATAAGATGGTTTAATAGTTTAATTAACCAGTATAAACTTCTTAATGATGCATGCTCTGTTGATTTTGACAGAATACCCGTGAGACAGCCTTTTGCGATTAGGAAGCTGCCTTTGGTGAAGGCTAAAAGGTACCTTGAAGATGTAATTGCTCACAAGCAGGCCATTCCCTTCCGTAGGTTCTGTCGGGGTGTAGGACGTACTGGCCAAGCTAAAGCTCGCCAGTCAAATGGTCAGGGGCGTTGGCCTGCTAAATCTGCCAGATTCATTTTGGATCTGCTCAAGAATGCTGAGAGCAATGCTGATGTATGGCCCTACTACTTGCTTTTTCATGTATTTATTACAAAAATTCTGTCATATAATGATTTACTCTTTTCTCCTGCTGTCAGGTTAAAGGTTTGGATGTAGATGCTCTTTACATATCACACATTCAGGTGAATCAAGCCCAAAAGCAGAGGCGTCGCACCTATCGCGCTCATGGACGGATTAATCGTGAGTTCATCATATGAGTTTAATTATATTCCTAAAGTTTCATGGAGATTAAGACCCATTCATTCTGTTCTATTGCAGCTTATATGTCTTCTCCATGTCATATCGAGTTGATTTTGTCAGAGAAGGAAGAGCCAGTTAAGAAAGAGGTAATTCCACTCTCTGGTTTGTGTTTACTATAGGATTCTCTTGTCATTGTGGCATTCATACATTTGTATTCTTTCTTGACATTAATAGAGTGTTCTCTTATTACTTTTCAATTTTGCAGCCTGACACCCAGATTGCACCCAGGAAGGCCAAGAATCAGGCTTGAAGATTGGTAGCCGTAGTTTGAGTTGCAGACATTTTGGATTTACTGGTTGTTCCCTTTTGATTTAAAGCTAGATAAGTTGTCAACTCTTTAATCTAGTGTCAAACATTTTTCTAGTAATTTATTTGTATTTGCTGGACTACCTCGTTATTCTATCTCGAATCTGTGAAAGCGATGAATGATTTTATTTTCATATTGTGGAATCAGCTCATCTCCTATTTATGGTATAGCCAGATATTTGAGTATTGACTTATTATTAAGGTAATGTGAAATCCTGGGACTAGACTGTAATCTGTTTAGAGTTGAAATGGTGACTGACTTTGTATCTGCGGAGGAGATTAATCTTGATCAGATGATGTTATGCAAATCAAGTTTTGAAGCTGGTCGAATTTTGATCAGTTCAAATATTTATACAACCGCAATGTAGAGCAATAGCATGACATGAGTGAATTTTAGATATGCAAAACTCTTTAATAAGATGTGTATTTGGGTAAATATAATTTACACCAGTCAATATTCTGTGTGCCTCCTGAATTTATCTGTCCACTGATAACGGCGATGAGAGAGTGATGGTGCTTTTTCTCAAAATTATTAAACTTCTTATCATTTGATATTTATTTGTATTTCTTCCTTCTATAGACGATTTACAATGTCGGCAATATAAAAGCGAGTGATTTTTGGCAACACATATGGTGGATATATATTATATTAAATTAATTATGAATGGATTTTGGATCAAATCAATCTACCAGCTATATCATTGTTGGTATATAACTACAGTGGCCAGAAATTATTCAAAAAAGAAAAAAATTGGGAGCTTTTGCGACCAATTTTTACTAGCCAGTATATATTTTGGTATAATAAAGTGCATGTAATTTATACATGCTAAAATCTACTAAATAGCTATATAGAAATATTATACCATTTACTAGAATTTATACAGTTAACTGGTTGATGCATTAGACTGGCATTTATCAGGAACTCTCCAGCCCTTCTTCTGATTGAAGGTCATCATTTGAACCAGATTGTCAGATTATGTAGATCATCAGGGTTGCCATTGAAGAAATCACAAGCTATATCTCTAATCTAAACCACATGATGTGTAAATCCTGCAAGTTTAGAGTTTATCCAAGTAGATTAATCTGAGAACTTGTTAGCATGCATGTAAGTAATGGAGAAGACTAGTAGAATGAGTGTATTATATTCTTTCAGATCAATTCTGATAGTTATAATTATCTTGTCCATGCATAATGCCATACACTGTTCTTATTTTTTCTTAAAATAAAATTTAATATTAACTGAATCTGACAGAATGACATCTCCCATCTATTATATCCAAAACGTAAATTTAAAAAAATACCAATAGTAACCATGAACATGAATCAATTTACTGATTTGCTATTCAAAATAAGAATCATGGCCTAAAACCTTAAGAGGACGATATCTCTAATCACAAGGATTAATATGCAGATATCATTAAAGCAAGATGGGATTTTCAAAGACCTTAAATTGTATTCCAAACCCGAAAAGAAGATCAATTGAAATTTGAACCCAAATCTGTTTCAAACTTCACCTGATCTGCATTCTTAGCAAGCTCGTGTAATTAATAAAAAAATTATAGTTAGAAGTTATATAATACATTCTTCTTAATGAATACATCTCCCTGGAATCCTCCATTTTATGCGTCCCAACTGTCTTTCCCACACTGGCTTAGAAGTATAATTCTTCCAATCCTCTATAACGTTCTTGAGATCATAAAGTTTGTTCTCAAGGCCAATGCAGCAGGTTGCATGCACTGTGCAAACCTTGTTCAGATCCTTACCAAGTTGGCAAAATCCACTGATATAAGCAGTGTTCAGGAACTTGATCCTCACCTGGAACTTAGAGACAAGCTCATGCTTGATCTCATTGAAGACAAACTGGTCATGGTTCTTAGGGAACCTACTCCTGGCTTCATGCCAGTACTTCATCACCTCAATGTTCTTCCTGCATGACTTGAAGTAGATCAACCCTGTGTTTGGATAATTCCCGAGATCGTCGGGGTTACCGAAGAAGAAATCACTTGACGTCGTTATGTGGGGGGCAACGGTGATGTGCTCGAAAGGATTGCGAAACCATGCAACATCCACATCCTGCATTCAAGATTGAGAAATTTAGTACTTAGAAGCTGAACAATATTATCCGTTATTAGAATATAAAAAATAAAAATCACCGTTATCTAACTGTTTATGTATATTATCTCACTTTTAATCTTGCCTATATGAATTACTGGCTCAAGTTTAATCTTTAGAATTACCTAAAAGCTAAGTGTTCTAACATGACATGGAAGTTAGATTTTTATTCAAACAAGCAGCATGCGAGTTCAGATATGATATATATATTATTGATCTGTTATCTAAAAGTTTGAGTTTTTACGCATACCGTGAACAACAAGTTGTATCCGAGCTCAAGAATCCTTTGCTGGAGCTTTATCTTTTGCCAGACCAGATCAAGGTAGTCTTTGGTCATGTAACTCTTTGCAGAGGATAAGTCCTTTTCTAGCTTCAGAGGGTAGCAGTAAGGATGCAGAGACTTGCACCTCTCATATGCCTTTGGGTCCATGGTTATGATGATCAGGTGCTTGACGAAATGCTCGACTTGCTCTCCGATGCGGAAGCTCTCGAAGAAGGAGTCAAGGAGCGAGTCTGGTGCTGCCCAGGCTTCGTTCACTGAGGTCAGAATGACTGTGTTGTCATCCATGGCTGCCTTCCTCAGCAGCTCGGCTATGTCTTCAGATGATTCTGTCTGCATTTGCAGCAGTTCAAGAATTAGTTTTGTGAAATTTTTTGGGTTTTTTTTTTCTTTGCAAAAATAAAATAAAAATAAAAATCATTTCACACCATAATTTTACCAACTGCTTTGGCTGTTCTAATAAACAGGAAAGGCATAAAGTATAGAATTATAACTTTATAAGGTGCTCTTCTTTATGCAAAAAGTAAAAAAAAGAATGAAAAGTTTAGGGGTGCAAATTGTAATATAGCAAAAAGATAGGGTGTGAAATCAAAATTTCCCTTCAAAAGCAGATCTATCTTTTACTTTGTCATAGAAAAATTAATAGAAAATTAAAAGAATTGAGTGGCATTGGCATAATGCACTCCTTCTTGCCCATAACATAACAGAGGAATCATTAAAATTCAAATTATAAGACCCAAAAAGTAGAGAAACCAATTGGCTCAAGAACTCTTACATGCATCTATGATTTGATGAAAAAAAAAAAGAAAATACTTTTTAAAAAGATGGAAAAGAAGTCTTGAAACTGTGAGATGATCAATTAAGCAGCCAAATCTTGCCATCTCCTACTCTTCCACCACTCTCTTCTCTCTCCATTCTCTCACTTGGAATTAGCATGCAAAGAAACTAGATTTACCTACCTCATTGGAAGCGGCCATCTTGGTAGTGTCACCCTTTGCATTGCAACCCATCTTAGCTGCATTTAGCTTGGAAGTAGAAGAAGGCTTCTGAAGTCCACTGCTCCAAGATGATCTCCCAAAATATCCCCCTCCTGGGCTTGCAGTGAGGAGGAAGAGAAGGAAGACAGTGGCCATGGCAGCACCCAGTGTGAAAGCCACCAGAGGTGGAGGCGTCTTTGCTTTGCTCGTTAGCTTTGTCGCCATTAGAGTCATTACCTGTCGGTGCATGTAGAGAAAGAGAGAGAGAGAGAGTGAGCTTGGGGGGGGGGGGGAGGGGGGTTATAACTTGTTAGATTGGGTTTCTTTCTCTCCTTTATACATATGCTTGTCGTCCTATATGCCAATCACTGTAGTCTAGTAGTTGAATCTTGGTAGATATTGAAAATGATATCTAGTAAATATTTTACTGGCTACTTAGATCTAATTATGTTCATTAAAAAGAAAGAGTATTTTAATCATTTCATAATAATTATGATAGTTTAAAATTCTTGAGTTTCACATTGAGGACGTGGGAGATTCCGGGTTTCGTACAGTGCATGCATTATTGACCTATGTTTCTTTGAATCTTGTCTTCTTCCAGCTGTTCCCAATTTGGTTCACAATGTTTGAACATGCTTAGTTTGTAGAAAAAAAAAATTAAACCTTAGCCTAACATAATTTGACCATACTCACTGGAATTTCTAGTTTATATTGACGTTGTTTTTTTTTCTTAATAAACTAGTTATTTTAATATATTTAAACAAATATAGAGATAAAAAGACAAGGCTCAAACTGTAACAAGTCTGTAAGATGAGGTGGATAGATAGAAACTGGCCAAATAAAAAATTGGCACTTGTCTGGATTGATTATATTCAATGCAGCTCTTGCTGTTGGTAGGCAGAGTTTGTGGATTATTGGGAGGTAGTCATCAAATGGTGCACTGAAAAGTCTCCATTTCTTCTTGTAGTAGTTATTGTTTGGTACCAATTAGTAATTGTAGAGAGAGAGAGAGAGAGACGTATGATATAATATTTAGTAGGTTGGTGGGTTGGATGTTTGTTGTGAGAATAAACCACATGAAGGATATTATAAAATGACATACGAACTGAGTGATTTAGACGCAGACAAAAAATGACATACATGGCAGTGAATAATGGAGGATTAAACTATGAAATTAGAGTAAGAGTCACATTATTGCTATTGTTACTATAAAGGTATATTTTCTTTTGTCAATAAAGTGAAAACATAACGGTGTTCTCGTTAAAATGATAATATTTGGATCCAAATCTTGGGATACCAATACAATATGATCTTCTTTAGCTATCTAAATACTATCTGGAAAAGATATTACTCGGTCTTGCATCACTACATTTATAACTCAATAATAAAATATTGGTGCTATAAAGCTCATCTCAACCAATTAATATTGCGAATGATCTAGAACGATTCGTTTGTAGGATGATTCTAAGATTTTGATGGGCAGTCAGAAATCTAGATGGAAAGTTGTGGTTAAAATAGTGGAACAAGATCAAAACGGGGCAGAAATAGAAAAATCGACTTTGCGGATGTTGTCGGAGGGTGGCGAAGGGTCAGGGATGATGGTGGTCAACCGTATGAGTGGGTGGCTCGTGGAGGTAGATGACTATCAGTTGGAGGTGGAATTAGGGTTCTAAGTTAGATTTACTTCTAAGAAAATAAATGACTATGATTAATTTACTCCAACTCCTAGATTATCTTACTTTTACTACCCGAGATAGTCTAAAGCTAAAACATAATTTTTAATTCTTCATTGGATACTTGGATGAATAAACAAAGAAGCCTAGCCCCTATATATATAGAGGTCGAGTATAATGAGTCCTACTCGAGACTTAGCCCTAAAGGCTTATAAGACTCTAAATAGTACTTGTCTTAGAGGCTTACATGACTTAGTTGAACTTGCCTTAATGACTTATGTGACTTAATTGAACTTGCCTTAAAGGCTTATATAAGAGATGGACATAAATCAATTAAAAGATAAATGGGATAATTTCCCTTTCATCCCCGAACTATCACCATTCTACAATGATCCTCCAAACTTTTTTTTTGATACACACTAACCCCTGAACTACTAGAAATATTATGATTGACCCCTTTCGTTTAAGGTTTTGTTACCCATTTCTGTCCATAAATTGTCATGTACTAGTCACATGATAACTAAATGGTCAGAATACTCTTATATGTATATGACAACTTAAAATAAGTTTTTATAATGACCAGAATATTCTTAAAGAATACCACCGATCTCTTCTTCCTCCTCCTCCCTCACTACCTCCTCTGACGCTAGCCACTACGCGTCTCCCATCTCACTCCTCCTCCGTGTTCTTCCCTCGCCTCTCTCCTTCCATTACTATCAATTCCTTTAATTTATTGTGAGAATCCATAATCCAGTGCCATTGCTACCAATTCCATTCTTATTCCTACTACAAATCCAACAATAAAAGCCAAAATGGATACATGCAAAACAACCATCTTAGAGATAAAGGTGAAATTTTTCCCTCTAAAAATCTCGAAGATTTTTCCCTAATTTCAACCCAACCCACCTTCTTAGGACTCCAAATTGGGGAAAAAATATAAAAAAAAATCCTGGAGTTATTATGGAAATCAATGATAGTTTAGGGAGTGAAAAAAATCATCCCAATATAATAGACTCAATCCATTGAGCTCAATATTCTCATGATGTGATCCGACTTGACCCGGTTCACATCAATTTAATACTGTATATGAAGCCCACGCAACCTCTAGAGTTAGTAGAGATTATTATTTTGTTTACTATGATCTAATACAAAATAAGATCTACAATCCTTGTATAGCTCAATATCACATTATACCTAAAAAAAAAAGCCTCTCCTAAACTATTAGAAATAGTTAAAACTAGTGACATCTATTTAATTAGTACATCATCAAATTTCCTTTTCTGTGTCGGAAAAAAACCATTAGAAATATAACTTGTAGGTTTTAAAGACGGTGTAAATTATAACATTTTAAATACTTCGTAATAGATTATGTAATACCGAGTCATAATTCAAGAGTAAGAATATTATCCAAAAATTAGTCTCTTATTCCCACTCTTTTTAGGTGACAATTTTTAAATTTATTTAATTTCTTTTACCTCTACCAAGTACCACCTCCCCTAGTGTGAATGTGTGTGTATATATATATACATACATATATATAACATGGAGTTGGCCATCTACTTCACAAACCTAGCATGTGGTTCTTTGAATTATATATACATTTGGTAATGAAGACATGTGAGTTATTACAGTAATTTATTTTATAATTAGTGGCTGGAGTCTCAGATATGTAGATCATTGTGGTCTTCATCTTCCCCATCTAGGTGGGAATCCAATCACTCTATATTTTCTCCATCTTTCTCATTTATTATTATTTTAGCTAGACAAAATGTCAACTCTTAATAGTTGAATATAATATCTATATATTCCTATGCAAAATAACTCAACATAATTTTTTTCCTTTTCTCTACTTGCATAATTTTATAAATTGCTTGATGTTATCAAAATTTAAACATAAGAAATTGACATCATAATCTATTCTTGATTTTATCTATTTCGATTGGGGACAAAATAGATTCTAAAAATATTTTTATGACTCAATATATATCACATTATACTTCTTGAAAAGCAAAACAAGAAAAAAAAATTCCCCCATAAACTATTAGAAATAGCATATCAAATGAGATGCTTTGTGTATAAGTATTTTAATGTTCGAATTCTTAATTAGGTCTTAGACAAAAAGAAATTATTAGAAATGTAACTACTTGTAGCTTTTAAGAGTGGTGTAGAATTGGAGTAGCTAAGGTCTTATTTGCTTTAGGTTTAAAGTCTTCTCTTGAACTTATTCAAAGACCCTTAAACTGATTTAATAATCAAATATATTTTTTATATCTAATTAAGTTTACTATTTAAAAAATTAAGACTAAAAAATAAGACTATTAATCGAGTTTAGAGTTTAGTCTCAAACCAAACAATATCTTATGTAATGAGGAAATTATTTATGATTGATAGCTGGAGATCACTGAGGTCTTCATCTTCCCATCTAGGTGGGGGAATCTGATCACTGAATATTTTTCCCTTCTTTTTATTTTTAATTATTTTAGTTAGACAAAAGGTCTAACCCTTGATGTTTGAATATAAACTTTATATATATGCCTATGCAAAATAGCTCAAGATAACCTTTTTTTTTTCCCTACTTAATTTTATAAATTGCTTTGTGACACCAAAACCTAAGAAATTGACATCAAATCTAAGCCTCTTTAGACCATGTTCTTCATGAAAGGTACTTATCTCAATAAAGACAAAAGAAAGAACCTAACAATGTTTCGGTGTAACATGTCCATCTATCAATTAATGGGGAGTACTGATTAATACTATTTTTTTTATATAAAACTATTATTTTCTCATATGTGAAGGGAAATTTTTTTAATTTTTTTTTGTAGTGTTTATTATATAAAAATAAGAAAAATTGAGGTGTAGAAGCGTATGAGAAAAGAGCATTTAGTTATTATATATCAAAACTAACGTCTATTTTATATTAGAATTATGAGGAAGGTAAGTTACAGACGAAAGTTTAGAACCACAGTATTGACTTTTTGCCTAATCAATTGAGACACAGCTTACCCATACAACACGAATGTTTTGATTAGCATTCCAAAAGATTTTATGATAGATGCGATCATAGAAAGACAATTAATTAGATGTGCTTTTCTAGACAATCTAAATTAACTTCTTATTGGGATCAAATGATCCAAATGTCATTAATTTGTCTGAAGCTATTTACACCTGCAACTCTCTCTTTCATTTCCTTCTACTAGTTTTGTCTCTCTTTTCGCACGATATGTGTTAGCGTACATCTGACGATACCGTGTGCTTGATTTACTCGAGCCCGGGCTGAATCCCAGTTCATTCTTACATCTACGATTTATATGCATATATGAGTATGCATGCACGTAGAATTATGGATCCATAATGGACTCTAATGACCAAAACAACCATTTTAAGGAGGAGAGAGAGAGAGAGAGAGAGGAGCGGAGAGACAGGTGATGATAATTACCTCCGGCGACGACGACGCCCTTCCTCCACCTCGGCGAGAAGATCGATCACTTCCCGGAGCTTCTCATCGTCGTTCTGGAGGAGGCGTTCAGCAGCGAATAAAAGGAAAGACTACGTTAATTGGTTATATGGATGGTAATGGTAGGAAGGCTTTATTTATAGAGAAACTTTTCATATAAAACTCTATCCTTTTTATTATTCTCTGATTGCAACCTCACCCAGACTCGGAAGGATGTCATTTAAAAAAATAAATTATTGTTTATAAAAGCAACAAAATAATATTATAGAAATGATGTCACTTATTTAATTTTTTTGTGTGTATAATATTTGGTCAAGAAAGTATGCCTACTTCAGCGTGGGGCTAATTCAAACAAGAATTGGTCAAGAAAGCCCTTAGAGAAGTTATATATATAACTTGCTACTAAAATGAGTCTACTTTATTATAATTATCAGTAAAATACTAATAGAATTAATACTTTAATTTTAGATAAAAATGTAGATAAATTTAGTATCTATATCAAAATATTAAACTCGTCAACGATTTATTTAGAATTTTTCATTTGAAATGTTGATAGATTCAGCTAAGTTTATCTTAATTTTTTTTTTATAATTATCATACATAAAATTTTGATTAGATCAGCGTCTTATATACAAAAGGAAGAAGCTGAACTTGTTAATATATTCTCTTTTTAAATAAAATAATAAGTTTAGAGTTTTACTGAAATAATTCCTCGATATTGGAATACAAATTTCTTACATAAAAAGAACTTTTCCAATTTAATTGTACTTAATTTTTAATTCATAATAATTAATTTTAGTATGCATAAGGTATGTAAATTATATACTCTATTATAACAAAATATGCATGGATTAAAAAAATATATGAATTCAATTGAATGCCATTTGCCGAAAATGATTTCAATTGATTTTATTTGTGAATAAATTCCACTGTTCACCAAATAATAGAATTTAAAATGAATTCTATCTAGCATTATTGTTTGAAAATATATATGAATTCATTTCAACATACTTTTAATTTTCTACTATACCCTGATTGTCAAGATATACGAATTAAAAATATATGGAACAAAAATTTAATAATAACACATGATATGAGTAACCAATAATTATCTATTAAACAAATTAAACCAATAGTTATTTGGATGTTTGACCAAATAACTACAAGCAAATAGGAGAAGAACTAGGAGGCACGTAGTAACGCGAGAATATGGGAGAAGAGAATATACATAGTTTTATTAATTATTATGCTAATAGAAATTATGGAATTTAAAAAAGTTTGATTAAGTTCGAAATAAATTCTCTTTGATTTTTGTTATATGTAGTGAAATCCAGTCGCAAATCAATTGAATTCTTTCTTTTCGTGAGACATTTCAAGGATTTTCTTCGAATTTGAATTCGAAATCTACCTTCGAGTCCTTTGATTTAATGATTCACAAAATTCGAAATCGCCCTGAATTACTAAGAACCCTAGAACTCCTAAAAACCCTTAACAAAATGATTAAAATTATAATTCTACCCATAATTAATCACCTTATCTTCCTTTCATATGCATCTAATTAATTTCTTCGTTAGTAGATTCTATGATAACTTATCAAAATATCTAACTCTAAACCAATCTTCTTTTATTCACTCAAAGCCCACATCTACTCTTGGCCCCCAAATCTCATTTCCCCACTCTTTCTCCCTAATAAGAGAAGAGAAGAGAAGAGAAGAGATTATATAAGGAAGGAGAGAGAAAGAGATGTGAGAGATTTCCATATATATAGATAGTTTAGGGCATCAAATTGTAATTAATCTTGATATCAAATATCCATAAAATATTTTGTACATGATTAGAGGTAAATTATAGTTTACTTATGTTTGATTTCTACATTTTAACTAAACATCGTACACTTCAAATTTAAGCACTTAACTCCGCATAGTTTGCACCAAATTGTAAGTCGACCATTAATAAGGATATGAAAAGACAAAGACAAAATTATACTTCTAGTTTGAAAATGGTAAGGGTAGTTTGGTAAATGTAGTAGTTTACTTATGACAAGAAATTGGCACTAATATACTACATTTATTCCAACATTTGCATTGTTAATTTTGGATATAAAATCTAATAGTTGTAATTTAGACTCCGATGATGATAAGGGGTTAAGTCTTTAAACTTGAAGTGCATGAACTAAGTTGAAGTCTGGGCTAAACTATAATTTGTTCGGACAATAATTAGCAAATAATATTTATCTTTTTAATAAAAAACACATTACGTTTTGCTTTTATTATCATTCATATTATATCATATAGATATTTATCATTCGACTTCCTGCATTTTGCTTAACATGTCTCGAAAAGACTCGTAAGTTACTTTCCTCAATGGTTAAATTAAAAGAACTTTAACTCTATTGAATAAGTATTTTATGTTAAGATAAAAATAAATGAAATATATATTTTAAAGTAAAATAAGATGTATTTTAGGTTTTTTTTTAATTTTTTTAATTTTTCAAAGTGATAAAGAATTATCTATTCTATTAACTACTATTAGGGTAAAATTAACTCAAAAGTGTTTTGAGGCATTAAAAATAAAATATATAGTCAAACGATACATATCTAATGGTAGGGTATTGATGATAAAAAAACAAAAAAAGAGAGGGTATTTTTGATCAAATTTTCTAATATATTAACAATTAATGCATTCTATCTATACTCATAATCATTTTGCACTATTGTATAATTTTTTTTTAATCTCGGGTTAAGATAGCTCTACTTAAATGACCAAATTACCCTTTTATATTTTATAGATAAAGAGAAAGGTTATTTAGGCATTTCAGTAATTTGTTGTATTTGTTATATTTGATAGAAAGGAGCATCTTGATAATTTGGATGGAAATACTGATTTCAGATCTAAGTAAGTATAGAGAGTAAAATATATTTAATATTTTTTTAATAATATAAAAAAGAGAATTTCCTATTTGATTATCTTATAACAAGATTAAAACTTCCGAGCTAAAAGAAATCCATCTATTCAACAAATTATCAAATAATTTATTGCAATATGAAAATTACGAAGTCCTCATCAGCTAGCTTATATACAGATGGGCATTGCAGTTCTAGGTACTATTGGATTTAAGCATTATGTTCCTGCCACTCCACAAGAAGTCCTCTCAATTCATCAAGCTTGCCTGCAAGTCTAGCATGACAGTTTGCATGAAACGTGTAGATCTTCTTGAAATCCTTCTTGTGTTGCAGAACTGAATCTTGACGTGAAGCTGCGAAGAGAATTCATGCTTAATTTTGTGGAACACGTACTGCTCATTCTCGTTGGGATATCTTTCCCTCGCTTGATGCCACTTCTTAAAGAATTTTCTAGTCCTTTTGCAGGATTTTGCATAGAGGAATCCTCCATTGGCTTGGTTGCCTAAATCGTCTCGGTCTCCATAGAAGACATCGCTTGCTATCAGTATATGAGTAGTCATTTTCAAAACCATAAGATATCCACATCCTGCCATAAGTTTTTGCCATATGTTAGACTTAATTACTCGGCATAAATATAGTTTGATTCGAAGATGGTAGTTACTGAAAAATCTAACGGTTGTAATTTGGTTTGAAGTATGGATTTGTTTGAAAACTTAGTATGAGGTTTTTTATTTGAAAGTGAGAGAAGAATGGTTCCAAGGGGAAAGAAGATACCGAAAAAAGGAATTTGTATCCTAGCTCAAGAATGTTTTGCTGAAACTTGCTCCTACTCCACATAGATAGATATGATTATTGGCCCGACTCACTCAAACTTGCTCGGCTTGAACCCGTACAGTTTTAACCGGAATAAGCCTAGCCCGGCCCGACCCTAAGATAGTAGTGGGTGGCATAGGCTAAGTTTTTCCCCGCCCGGCCCAGTTCAACTTGAAAGCCTGATCTACTACTCTCATTTATAGTTCGACCCATAATATATGTATATTAGTCCCACATTAGATATTTAGTAAACTATATATTAATATATAAGTATGTTTCCGTGAAAGATGACTAAAATATTTTCATATAAGCCTATTAAACTCGGCCTAATAAGATATAATATTTTTTAATATTTAACCTATTATGTTAGACCCATTATATCCAACCCAAGCCCAATATCTAATGGGCTAGTGGGCGGTAATGGGCTAGAACATTCTAGCCGGCCCGAACCCGGCTCAGCTCGAGTGATAATAGTTATTCATGTTACTGCTCACCATTTTTATTTGGTTAGGGAGGATACAAGGAGATGATAAGGAGAGAAGACAAAGAGATAGCTTTGTAGTCTGAGAATCAAGACCGTAACATTAGTAATATGATTTTAGAATTGCTACTTGTAGAAATACTTAATGAGAATTAATAATCAGTGGAAAATTCATGTATCAACATGAATCTTATATAAACTCTGAGCCCAAATTTAAATGGAGTTCTCATATTATTAATGATGAATTAATAGAGAAATTAAAAGAGCTTAAAGAATATTTTAATTGTCATACATTCGCTTATTTAAATATACGAAGAAAAATAAATAAAAATTATCTTTAAAGTGATGGTTGAGTTTGAAGAAGTGTAATATCTCATATGAGCTGAAATCCTTTCATATAAAGAAAAGACACATTCTTTCATTCCAATCGAAAGAACACACCATTTAGGGAAGAGGTATATCCTTTCATATGAAAAGATTGTCCTTTCATTTTTAACCCAATGGATGTACCTCTTATGAATGAACACATCTTTTCATCGTAGCTATTCATTTTTATAAATAAGAAAGAAGTTTACATTTAGGCATACAGAAAAATTCAATCCTTCATTCAATTTATTCAGATATTTTTTAGTTTTAGTACTGCACTATCCTAATTTGAAAAGACACTCGAATAATAGACTCATTTTGTGTGCAAGAAGTTTGCTGTATCAAGAGAGATCGACATCCACTATTCCAAAAGCAATAAATGAAAAATAAATTAGTATTAAGAAGATAGTATTCAACACTAAACTCGACATATATATAATATTATATTTGTAATCTATTTAATTAATTTCATTACTATTATTGGACTGGATTTTATGATCATTTGAATCAGATTATTACAGCCAACAATCTTAAGACTAATTTTTTAGCTTTTAATCTAATTCTCGTCATCAGTAATTTCCTATTACCATTTTTTTATTAATTTTCTTTCATTCTTATATATGATTGAAATAGTAAATAGTACTATTATCCCTATCTTTGCTCCTCTGATGATTATAGTTTACGGGAAAAAGCCTGAGAAGCTCCATGGTGCAAACTTCATCAAGAGACAATAGCAAAAAATGTTGTTCTATCTAAGCACTTTAAGCTCGGCTAAATTTTTTTCATATAGATGTGTCTAAACTCCAAAAGGAGAAAATAAATAGGCAAGTGGATGCTGCAATAGATGCATGAAAGTGTGTTATATGTTGGATATTTCATGATACAACATATACAGTTTAGTGAAAATGTCTAAAAAATTATGGAAATATTAGACAGGAAGTATAAGACAGAAGATGCTGGTGCAAAGAAATTTATAGTAAATAAAATTGTATGCTGCAAATTGTGGGAATATTTTTGGTCAGCTTGCTCCCTCTAAAATCACCACCAAGTTGCCATAAATAAGGTTGTGATCGAGTTGAGCATCAAGCCTAGTTCTGATTAAGCTTGAATTAATTTTGAGTCTATATTTTTTATTAGACATAATCATTAGGTTTGACCCGTCCAAACCTGGCCTAAACCCGCCTAGTTTTAATTGGGCTAAACCCAACCCAAGCTCGATTTAGGCCCGATCGGACTCGAGCCCGAGATGGTAATGGGCTAAGCCTTTGTGCTCCCAACCCACCCGAAAGTGTGATCCACTACACTCATCTATGGCTAAACCTATAATACATATATATTCCTATAATTTTTTTAGTCCCATATTGGATATTTAGTAAATTATATATTAATATATAAGTATGTTTCCATGAAAGATAACTAAGATATTTTTATATAAAACCATTAAACTCAACTCAACAAGATATACTATTTTTTATATTTAATTCATTATATTAGACCCATTGTATCCAACCTAAGCTTAAATTGAAATCATTTCAATTGGAGCTAATTTCGAGCTCAAGCCTTGGCCGTCCGCCACCCTCTAACGACCACCGCAACGTATAATTATAATTCTATCCCATTTTGACCTTAATTCACTATTTTATTTTTAACTTTCCATCCCGACCGCTAATTTACATAAAACCAAAACCATAAGAACCCTAACTTTCAAGTTTTTCATCCCAACTTTCGATTCACGTAAAACTAAAACCATGGAACCCTAACTTCTGAATCCACAATCATATAAATTTTCATAATTTTCTTACGTTTAAATCAGTCCAGATTTGATTCATAACATTTTGTGAATAGTTTACAAGCTCAATTCAGCTTTAATATGCCAAATTTGAATTGTCTTTAATCTAACTAAATTCAAGCTTGATTTAAGTCAAAACTTAAATTCATCAAATTTGCATATGACACTTTTGACTTTGATTAAGCTTAAATGTGTTACTTAAAGAAATTTAATTATAACATTTCGAAGGTTACACAAACAAGAAAATTGTGAGTGTTATACGAAAAATTAAGAAAGAAAGAATCTCAACTGTAGGGCCATAGCAGATCCAAACCGTAGAAGAAAAGATCACAATATAAGGCCAAATAAGCATTAAATGAAGAAAAGAATTGATCTACGAACTAGCTAAATAAATCTTGAATAAAACAGGACTACACACGAAGAATAGAGGAAAATTTCTAAAATACAATGAAAGGGGTTAGACCTATGTCAGGCGGAATAAAGTAGAGAATGAAGAAATGCTTCAAATACTAATAGAAACTCACTAGACAGCAATTTGCGCCAATAAGTTACTATACAAAATTGCATCTTGAATAACAGCTTCTCCAAATAATAGGAGTAAGGTTGATGACATGCTGCCCTCAGATCGTTTAGAGAGGTAGAAATGTACTCGTCTTCCATGCTTTTAAGAAGAAAACACTACTTGCTGTTGTCAAGTGCTTCTGCAGTCTCCACGCAGCTAATAAGTTGCACGCCAATGACCATTCGAGAGTAGTTTCCTATAATTTGTGGTCATCACTTGATCCATTAGTGCCACCGACGATGAGTTTCATAAACCAGGAAATTCTGATTCCAGGTTTATATGGGTGCCTTTTTTTTTTTTATCTCATCTCATCGAACAAATGGTCAGATAAATGAAGTGGTATGGGAGAACCACTTCCTGACATATAGCAGAAATTTATGATCCAAAGCTTCTTCAACTTGCTGCAATGCTTCAATATTGTATCACTTGGTCTTCTTTTTTCCGGTTTTCTTTTTCTTCTGGACAATTCGTGGACCTCGTTTGAAGACGGCTAGAACTTCAATGCTGCAGTATTATTCCATCCCATCATTTATAAGGTAGCTGGGTAAATTAAGCCTAAAGCTATATCATACAGCATCTGAATTAAGTGATATGAAACTCTTAGTGTATGAAAGTATCATCCACGAAACGAGCATGACAAAGTGCAAAACATGCAACCAAACAAATTTGATCCTTTAAAAGTTATTTGATTTTTACTGCAGATCATTTGGTTAAATTTATATGGCTGTCAGGTGCACAAAAATGGTGGCTTAAAGCTAGTCAAACCCTCAAAGCTTAGGGCAGTAGAAAAATGGATAGTAACAATAGTGAGAGGTTGTCCAGAAGAACTACCTTTTCCAGGAAAATGAGTGCTGCTGCTACAGTTAACAATTCAAGTAAATATCATAAATCTTGTGATTGTAGAAAAGAATAAATCAGCGAAGCAAGGAGAGGCCAACTACATCAACAATTAGTAAGGATTCAACATATCTGCTTAGATGTCTTCGAATCCAACCAACATTAGCATTGTAACATAACCTATCTGATTTGAGGTGGTATAAAGATTAAATTAATCAGCATGTTTTCCATGATTTCAGATGGTGTACCATATCATGACCTAAGCTGTTTCTCGACAGTATGGTGGTCATCTAAAAGCTTAACTCATGCTACAAGATTTACTGTTCATACATTCTAAATCCATCTCTTTTGTTTCCTTTTCTTACAGGAGTAACATACTCTTTCCAATCACTAAAAAGAAAAACAAAATGATTTGAGTTAGTATATTTAAGAATTGAAAGGCTCTCAACTGTATAAATACGATAAGTATACTCATATGACACCTTCATAATATTAGCCTTCTTCTTAAGTCAGTTAAAGCACAATCAATGATGAAAAGGCTCCAATAGATATGACAGTTTCTGAGGGGCTTTTGTCCTGACATCAGCTGACTACGAATTACAAAAAACTACATACATTAATCAAATCTTCTATATCTAACATAAATTCCATTGAAACCTTAAGAATTTCATATCTTCATTTGAACATTTTGGGTTATAGTTAGGGGTGAAAACGGGTCGGATTAACTCCGACCCGACCCACTATCCGATCCGATTCGGATCGGATTCGGATAAAAAATTTCTATCCGATTCGGATTCGGATTCGGATACGGATAGAATTTTAAAAAAAAATTCGGATACGGATTCGGATACGGGTCGGATATATTTTTCAGATTCGGATACGGATAGCGGATATCCGTTTATCCGCATATTTTTTTAAATGATTTACAGTTTTTAGTTTGCTTATTTAAATAGTAAGTATTAATATTATTACTAATAATACGTTATATATTATTTATAGAGATTAATTTCTCTAATTTTATATATTTAACATACAAAAAAATTATTTGTTATAAAACTCTTAATAATTTTGTGTTAATTATACTTAAATAAAATATTATAATTATTTTAAATTTAATCAATATCCGTTTAAGATCCGATCCTTTATCCGAAAATTATCCGTATCCGTTTAGTTAGGATATAGTTTTAAATTTTGCTATCCGTCTAATATCCGTATTCGAATCCGTATCCGAACTAAAAATACGGATCCGGATATGGGTTGAGCACTATCCGATCCGTATCCGATCCGTTTTCACCCCTAGTTATAGTTGAACAGTGTCTCATTCCCAATCTTGCATCTTCTCTACTAGCAGAAGACAAGAATCCTCTTATTGCCATCTTCCTACTCTCTATTCCCCTTCTTGTTCAATCATTCAATCACTGGGGGCTAACTACAGGAGGTTCTCCACCAATGTCCCTCCTTTCCACCTACCATACATATCTCCATCAACCAATGATCCTGGAACCATCATCCATCCTACAGACTCTTCCGCACATCCCTCTTATGTTTCCATTGGCAAAAAGGCAAAGGGTGGAGATGAGTTACCCACCATGAGTTCAAGATGGGAAAGAAAAGAGTGAGGGCAGAGGTAGATGAAGGAAATTCGGCCATGACAAGTAAATTCTTTCTGCAACAGGGTTAAACAATGGTGGACATCTTATGCAGCTGAAATGAAGCTCCAACGTGTCAAAAACACACACAATGGCTCAAAAAAGGTCTATATAGCAACCACAAGTAACTTTCTGTCCATATGAGTCCATGGAAATCATACCTCTGAGTGCCTGGAAAGAAGTTGAAAGCATGAGCTTTTTCCAAGTGCCATGCCTTGTTAGCTAGCAGTTTCTTGCAATCCTGTTAAAAGTTTGTTATAGCTAAAAGGATTGGATTATACAAAAGAGAATAAGAAATAAACTCTAACCAAAAAAGTTAATCTAATTAGAGCAGTCTTCCAAATAAAAACTAAATAAAAGTGATTAAATTGTTAATTTTACAATGTATTAACCAATAATACCTCCTTAAAGCTTTCCCATCCACAACTAATATAGATAAGTGTTGCAGGCCAAGTTTGACTATCTTCCCAGACAGTTGTGCTGTCAACATGAGCGGCTGCTTCCCTTGCACGCAAAATCCATGGCCTCTTTTCATCTTTCACCTTTAGGATAGAACTGAGTTCAGAAGAAAAAGGTTATCATTTAGAGAACTCAATGTCCTGATCTTTTGTTGGTTTGCCAATATGATAATTCTGCAACTAACTCAATTAAGACAATGGATGCATAAGGCAATTTAGGGAAAATCAAAAGAATAGGCATTTTCAAGTGATGAATCGAAACAGAAAATGCTCACCTTCCAGATGCCTTATTTGCCTTGGAAGCAGACAAAGCGACATTCCTTAAAGCATCTACAAGGGATGGGTGCAATCCTTTTCTAGGAGGATCCACGATAACAACATCTGATCCTTCAAGCCAGTGAACAGGTTCCTGCAATCACGATGCACAAATTTCTCTTACATTCTAAAATATTTAGCTTAAAGTGTGTTCAAATACTTCTGAGTTTGGAACATACAAGTGAAGCATCTGTATTGTGCCAACTGATGCTGCAATCTAGTGTTCTTGGCAAACGGCTTGCTGACTTCTCAAAAGATACTTTTGACTCCTTGTTGATCTCCACACATTTCACTGACCTGAAGATAAGAGTTTGAAACTTCATGTTGCTAGAAAATAATCAGCAATAATATGGTCTCAGATAGAAAGTAACTTAGTACTTGCCTACATTTCCTCGTGGCAGCTACGGATAACCCAATAATACCAGCCCCAGAATACAAATCGACAAGAGATGAACCATGGGGAACATACTTTTGTAATTTCCGTAGTAAGGAATTAAAAGCCTGCAAGATTAAGAAAGCCCTCATTCAAAAGCATGTAGAGATACAGAATCTACATTTGGAATTCAACTTCTTGATTATAGACCTTTTTGCCAATTATATTGTTTTTAAATTTAGTACATTAAGAAGTACACACTATTGCTGTATTATAACCTAATAGTTTCATTCCATTCCTTTCTGTATTTGCAGTATGTAACATGTATGCAAATGATGCCCTTTTCTTTGACTAAAACCCTTTAACAGACCTGAGTGTTTGCTTGGCCGAAGCTCGATGGATCCAGAGACACATCAATGCCTCCTAAATGTTCCCAGAAATCTCTGTCACCCAGGAGATGTCTCCATTTGTTTCCAAAGATTATCTATGAATGCAGTAGAATTCCATCAGCAAAACTGGTTACAAGGTTGTGAACAACAGTTGACCTTCACTATACAAATATTTTATCATTTTAATCTGGGTTGACAAGTGGTTTAATCTAGGTTGTTGAGTAGGGCCAATCAATCATTTTGAAACAAAACATTGACCTTCACAATACAAAACAGATGATAAGTTTATCTGTTTCAAAACTCAGGGATAAATTTAAAAGTTGGCCTAGCAGATGGGTTTAATTCGAAATAATTTATAGCATACAGATAGTTAACAAAGATCTGAAAAATCCCGTTAGAAAATTCAAAATTCTGAAGTCCAAATTTTCAAATAAAAATGTTCTAAAATTATATAAAAAAATCAAATTATCTCTAACTTGAATATAAAAATTCACAAAAATATGTACCAAAATGTTTGAGATTAAAATTTATTTAACTGAGCAAGTTTGTTTTAGGTGATGTGGATGCTATATTGGATGAGTCCAGATAAACCATTGTAGGAGATAGCAATATAATTTGACAACAGTTGCTAAGATGATGAGCAATTTCAGGTACACTTAGCAAAATGTCATATTTCATAATTTTCTCACTAGAACAGTCCACTTAATGAACTATTCACATCTTTGCATGTCTCGAGCTATGGACACCAAGAATCATTCACTCTATCAGTGACTTACATGAATTGAAGTTGTATCTCTAATGACAACTCTACTTGATGTAGTACACATGGCACCTACGTAGACTAGAAGTGGCATACTCAGGTAAATATGTGGGAACTAACATATTTGGGTACATCCCTCGTGCTCAGACCCATTTTGGTAGAAAGTATTTATGAGTATCTAAGTTCAATCATTCTATGTACTGCTTTGCAAACTTCGGTCACCTCATGCCTTCATCACTTTTAGGAACATTTGGATCTCCTAGGTAACCTCTAACATAATTATATACTAAAACATTTCTATGGAAATTAAAAAAACTAAAAGATAGAACTACAATTATTTTAGTGCAAATCTCAAGTTTCTCATTTATTCAGATGTTAAACATAATATAGAAGACCAAGCTATCCACAATGCAGCCAAAATGAAAAAAAAAATGATAGTCAAATAAGTCACTTTATCTCATACTTCTAAAACCAGGGCATTACAAATTACAATGCATATCAAAAGGCAGGCATAGTATTACAAGGTTAGCAAAATTTACTAGTCCACAACTGCAGGTGATAGAAAAGATATGAATCGGCATTATAATTAACTCCCAAACATTCCATGTGCATACTGACTGTTGTTTAGGCTACAGAAAAGTAAATAAAAAAAATGTAAACTACAAAATACACAACCAGTTGGGCTACACAGAAGAAAATGACCATACATATCACCCTAAGTCAGAAATAAGCAGTATTGATATCAGCAGAAAACCATTTACATTTATTTACACCAACAATTCATATACGAGCACTGAAGGTCAAGGTTACTCTAAAGATCTCAAGTGACACTTTGACATACATTGCTCGTGGATGTTTGAAAGTTGGCCCATATTGAATGAATCAGATTGGTACCGCTGCTTGGTCCACCAGCTTTCCACAAGAACTGCGAAGCAACAAAATAGAGATGCCAGAGTAAATAAATCTATCAGGCAACTACTTAAGTGGACTATTCCACTGGTGCTTAATAAAGATAGGCAGGCTTACAAGTTATGAGATTAGTTATAAAAGATAGCATACAACATATATAAATGTAGTTCACTAACTTACATCTGATAAAGCATTCAACTTCTCAGAACCTGGGGAATGCTCATTTCTTGAATTCCAAACCAATGAAATTTGTACTTTCCCTGGAAAGCAGATAATGGTTCTTTAGCATTTGACGCAACCACTTTTCCCCTATACAACTTAATGGGATAAAGTTAGCATTTACAAGCAGATTGTTTTCTGTCCTCACCTTTCTGGTATCGTTCTGCAACAGGAAGGGATGTGTTGTATGTTGTCACAGCCATCTGAAGCATTAGGACAAACAGCAATTCAATATCTGTCAAATGAATCATACACCTCACTATCTCATGGTTTGCATGATATGATATTTTTAAAACTATCAAGGTGAATAAATGTTAACTACTTGATGAAGTAGGCACAATGAATGGAAACTAAATAGATATGAAAATCCTCAGGGCAAATAAGACAATAGTACAAATGATACTCATCTAGAAGTATAAAATGTCATATGCTGTGGAAAAATAGTACTAGCCTGTATGTATCTCAATTCACCCGTACCCAAGTCTTCGTCAAATGGCTGAATATCCAACTTAGAAATACCTATAAGAGAAGTATGAAGCATCAGAAACCAATAAATAAACAAACGAAATCAGTTCACACTTCTTTACTGGGAGGAACATATCAAGAGCATGCCTTGTTTTATGAGATCCACTGCAGTATTGATGCTTGGATGATGTGCTGCACCAAGAAAGACAATTAGTAGTTGCAGTATATATAGTACTCCAGAAACCAAATTCTGCAAAAAGCAGTTATTGCAAACAGCATACTCATAAAAACTATTAATTCTTAGGAACTGATCATATGGTACATATCATTGATTAAAACCTCAGAGCTTTATGAAAGAAAAATCTATGCTATCATGATTTTAGATGCAATATGGCAACCAGATAATAACAGAGCTTATATTTCTGTCTACCACAACAGGCCAACACCCTCTACATAGGTATGTTCTATAAATTATAATCTGGTGGAACCAACAAGGAGAAACATAAGGATTAGAAAGGCATGATATACAACAAAGACTGGAGAACCAAATTCTCACGAGAAGACAGTTAAAGATGAATTCACTTCGTATAACTAGAAGCAAATTTTATAACATTATAACTATAAGAAACTAATAAAGAGCTAATTGCTTTGGACTAATATTGCAGAGTTGTTCATTGCACATGATTTATATTTTTTTAAGTGTATAACAGAAGCATAACTGTAAGAAACTAATTTA
>NW_027330502.1:0-25000 GCF_019914945.1 Typha latifolia | reverse complement strand
ATAGGCTGAACTGAAGTTCAATCGAGTCTCTTGTAATTTGAAAAACTCCGTCCAAAAGTCACTCATAAATACATAATCACGATCGAAGACAATCGTATGTGACATGCCATGCAAACGAGCAACATCTCTAACAAAAATTTTAGCCACTAACTTGGCTGAAAATGGATGTGACAATGAAGAAAAGTATGCATACTTGCTCAATCTATCAATCACCACAAAAATAACGGAATAACCATGTACCAGTGGAAGACCTTCTATGAAATCCGGAGAAATGTCTTCTCGAACACGGTTCGGTACCGGTAGAGGCTGAAGTAAACCGACCGATTTTAATGTGGTTGCCTTAGCCCTTTGACAGACTTCGCAAGCATAGATAAAACTCCTCACATCCCGCCTCACTCCTGGCCATGTGCAGCTCTGTGATATCCTCTTATAAGTCCTCAAGACACCCTCATGACTAGCCTCTAGAGTTTGGTGGAAGTGCTCCAATAATTTCTACTGCAATCCATCATTTATCGGCACCCAAATGCACCCACGGTCCGGTAGCAAATCACCTCGATTCTCCAACTCTGGATGGCGTTCCGGATTATCCAATACCTCCTGTAACAATCTCAAAACATCTGGGTCAGATGTACATGCATACCTCAGCTTGTCAAAGAAGGGAAATATAGGAGAAGAATATGCTGCGAGCTTTGCGGTATTAGGTTGGTGCGATAGTGCATTCGCCGCTTTATTTTCCATTCTCTTCTTGTATTGTGACCCATCTCTACTGTGCCGGAGTGTGAATACGCTGTCCCATATAGTATGGAAGGCTCCTTTGATTGGTTCAGATAATGAATCGCCTATCGATCAAATAAGGCATCCACTTTGTCATCGCATACTGAATTGCCAACATCTCTCTCTTGTAGGTCAATAATTGCTAGGATTTTTGTGATAAAGCCTTGCTAGGATAGGCTATGGGACGTCCTCCTTACATTAGTATCGCGTCGTTGTCATTGCTGTTTTGGTGAAGTCCAGTAGAGCTAGAATGGGTGTCGTTGTTATTGCTATTTTTAGTTTTTCAAAGGCTGGCTTCATTCGTCCATCTAAAAGAGTCCTTCCTCAGCAAAGAAATGAGAGGAGCGGCGATCTTGCCATAGTCGGCGATGAAACGGCAATAATAACCAGTCAGCTCTAAGAATCCTCACAATCCTGTGGTGGAAGTAGGGATCGGCCAAGCAATCATGCATGCTACCTTTTGACGATCCGCCACCACTCCTTCTGCTGTGATGATGTGCCCTAAATATTTTATTTGTGGTACTCCCTATAGACACTTGGACTTCTTATTCTTCAGCTGGTTTTGTTTCAACAAATTCAGCACATCCTCTAAATGCCGCCAATGCTCCAATTCAGTCCTGCTGTACACTAAAATATTGTCAAAAAATATCAAGACATACCTTCATTGGAGAAGCTGAAAAATATCATTCATGAGGCCTTGAAAGGTAGCTGGATCATTGGTAAGACCAAATGGCATCACCCGGAACTCATAGTGCCTGTCCGAAGTATGAAATGCAATTTTATGTACATCTGCCGGGTGAACTCTAATTTGATGATACCTGGTCCTTAAGTCAAGCTTGCTGAATATGGTCACCCCAACAACTCCTCTATGACCGGAATGGGATACCGGTCCTTGATAGTGAAAGCGTTTAGTGCTCGGTAGTCAATACAAAAATGCCATGTCCCGTCCTTCTTTCACAGCAATAGCACGGGCAATGAGTAAGAGCTATGATTTAGTTGGATGAGGCCTTGCTCCAACATCTCGACTACCATCTTGGAGATAAATTCCTTTTGCACATATGGATACTGATATGGCCTCACATTTGTCTGGGCACAATCTCTATGCGATGGTCTGCCTTTCGCCCTGGTGGCAACTCCTTTGGTTCCTCAAATAGTCCAACAAATTTATCTAATAAATTAATCCGCATATCTTTCTTTCTCTGCTTAAATTTCATCTACATGCTCTGAAAATCAAATGTGATAGGTCCCAAGCTCTGTAGCCACTGAGTGTCGAGTACAATGTCTGCTCCTCACAGCGCCAACGGATACAAGTCCATAATGATATCGTGTCCTTGCACCCGTACACCGACCTGGCGACACAAGCTCTCCAAGCCCAATCTCCTCACTAACCTCTCATTTAGAAATTTGTGTGTACTCCTCGAATCGATAAGGATGTGCACCCGCAATGTCCTCGGTGCGGAAGTACCCGAATATGCATGCGTCGATATTTTAGCTTGGATATCTTCCTCCGCGCCCTCTTCCACAGCCTCCACATCGACCTCCTTTGAAAACTCTCCATCACCAACAACCTCATCGTCCTCCTCGAGACCGTCGATGAGCATCACACTCCCGATCGGTTTGGAGCACCGATGACAAGGGGTGAAACGTTCATCGCATCTAAAGCAAAGGCCCTTCACTCTTTGTTTCTACATTTGGGCAGGTGTGAGAGTTCGAACGGGGTCTTGTGCCAGGTGTGAGAATTCAAACGAGGGTCTTGTGCCTACTCTAACATCAAAAGAAGGTCTCAAAGGTGGTTTTGCTCTAGTACTAGCAGCCATTGTCTTTGAACCCCTGGAATTTTTAGCCGACGTTCTAGGCGCAAACCGCCCATCTCAGTTGGGGCAACAAGTTGGGGCTAAAAATTCTAGGCGCAAACTGCTCCATCCTCTAACATCGAAAGAATGTCTTAAAGGTGGTTGTGCTATAGTACTAGCAGCCGCTATCTTTGAACCCCCAAAATTTTTAGCCAGCGTTCTAGGCGCAAACCGCCCATCTCGGTTGCCCCAACTTGTTGCTGCCATCTTGAGAGGCTTGTGCTTTTGCTCCATCCTCATGGCCATCTCAAAGGCCTCCTCAAGAGTGATCGGACAAAGAGCACGAACATCCGCTTAGATCTTCTCCCGTAGCCCTGAAATGAATGTGCTCATCAATGTCAGTTTGGGCCAAGGTGGTTCAAATTCTGCTTCGTACTCCAATATGGTTGTTCTCTGAACCATCTTTCATAATGAGGATAGCAAAATCTTCATACGCCGCTGTCCCAAATCTGCATGTAATCCTTCTACAATAGTTGGCCCAACCGATAAATCCTCAACCACGAATAGCCCATCAATACCAATGCAATGCCGTTCCTTGGAAATGAAAGCTTGCCATCTGGACCTTTGCGTCCTCTACTGTCCCTCGGCAATCAAAGTATTGCTCCACTTAAAACACCCAATCCGTTGGATCATCGCCTTAGAATTTTGGAAAGTTCAACCGTGCGGTTCTCTCCCGAATAGCATTGTCGGGTTCGCGAAAGATCCTTGGTTTAGGTCTGAACCTTTGTGCTTGTTGATCTCCTTCTCTGAATTCTCAAACGCGTCCATCACCATCTCTAAAGGGATCAACTTCATCCTCAAAGTGCCAATCCTCATCATCGACGAAGTGCACCGGTGCTGCATGCTTCTCCGGTTCAACCACCGCCGGTCGGATTTTGTATCGGAGTTGGGGAATGATGTGCAGGCATAGGTAAAAGAGGATCATTGACATTAACATGTGGTACCTGGACCTATGGGGTATTAGTTCAATGTGGTCCCACTGCTGGTCGTACGTGAGGCACCGATCTTCGTTGAGGAGATGACGATGTCGATCGGTTTATGACATATTCCATTAAAGCATTATCATTATTCTGCATTACGTCCACCCTATGCAGCAATGTTTGGAACATGCCCCTAAATTCATCCCATGTTCACACCCATGGACATTGGTTGACTCGATTCTGCCATGGCCGCCCCAAAGAAATCGGCCTCACAGTTAGGGTTATCATGGATTGAGTCTTCTCTTGTCAATGTGTTCTCCACTGTCCTTGTTGATGCCATCTTCCTTGTTTCCACGATTAATGGAGGTCTGAGGTTCGCCTAGCTCTGATACCAATGATAGGCTACGAAACGATCCCTTCAAGATCTGAATTGATTGTAAGAAGTAGTTTGTGCAACTGAGGAAAAATATTCACCAAATATTCTCCCGTAGTCAGAAAGTTATGAAACTAAGTGGGATCGATCCATAACTTCCTGATCTACATTTTTTGTATTTATGCGCTTTGCAGATTTGAACTGCATTTGGGACGAAAACACGACATAGTGCGGATGAAGGTGGTGGTGACGGCTAGAGTGGATGTTACGGTTATGGATGATAATGGAGGTGAGGGTGGATGGGTGATGTTTTTTAAGGGAAAAAGATGAAGGGGAAGAAGTGGTCGAGATCCCAGAGAAGAGAGAGGACTCAATAGACGCGGGAGGTTAGAAGTTAGGAGAGACCTTGCCAATGGTAGAGGTGGTAGGTTGGTGAAGAGTGAGGAGGGAGATTAGGGTATAGAGACTAGAGAAAGGATAGAGGCAAAAAACCAATATTCCAATAGCATAATAATTTTGGCTGCCATCCACACCTTTATAAAGGCTAGCCAATAAGTCAGAATAACAATTATTAATCCTAACCCTAATTCTATTGGACTCCCGCCGATCGCAATCGAATGCACAAAAGGTGTTCTTTGTCGATACAAACCTGACGCAGACGTTTGAACGCATATTTTTCGTTCTCTTTTTTTATGAACCTGATGCAGGCATATGCAAAAGCGTTCAAACGCGACTCCTTCAACGTTCGAATGCGACCTACAAAAAATTTATTTTAATAAAAATAAATAACTAATGCAATAAGAAAAGACTATCAATGTGTATCAAATAAATATAAATTATGGTAATAGCATATTAATATTATCACAATTAAATTTATCCTGTGAAATATCATATTTTACTCGAACGGATTATAATCGAATAAACAACTAATTTATGTTACCTAAACATTTTCAGACCCCAAACCCCACATGTGAGACCCCTTGGACTTTGTTAGCGATGAGTTGACCCTCGGTTAGCGGATATAACGGATACATGTTTTGTATCATTTGATCAGACTGTGAGTAGTCTTATCCCCTAGATGCCTTTCTCAAATTAGAATATATTATGTAATTTTTTATATGCATGTTTTGACCTCCAGGATGATTATATGATCTTATCTAGAGATGATTTTAGTTGGACATATTTTATCTTGTATTTGATTAGACTAATCTGAGATATGAGTATTCTGATGACGTATAGAGATGATTGGAGATGATTATATTATTATAATTTTATGTCGAGATGATCTATAGCATGAGTATGCATATGATACGTGTACCATTAGAGATTTATTGCATATATATTTCTTTTGACACCTGTTTTAATTAAATTGCTGATATGCATGAGTTGTTATAGTACTGGATAAAATGCATATGATCTATCATTTAGAAGGAAAGCATGGAATCTAATTGGTATAATAGTTGGTAGAAAGCATGAGGATACCCGAGTGGGCGTGAGAGTTATGGCGTGCCTGGAGAGATTAATCACTCGACAAAGTTGCAATCCTTTGGCCTTATGTCCGAGGTAAGTAGTCTGTGTGCGCAGTAGACATTCGGACACATGCGTTCGTCAGGGCATATGTGGCGAGTTATCCTCAGGTGGTTTCTATCAGCTAGTTGGGTACGCGAGTCTAGATGATGATGATTCCCTTAACAGTTGGTAGGGTATTTGATCTGGATTATAAGACTGGGTACCGAATGTCGACTCCAGGATGATTATATGATCTCATATGGAGATGATTTTAGTTGAGTATATTTTATCTTATATTTAATTAGATTGATTTGGGATATGAGTATGCTGATGACATATAGAGATGATTGGAGATAATTATATTGTTATGATTTTATGTCGAGACGATCTGTTGTATGAGTATGCATGTGATAGACTAGCATGAGTATGCATGTGATACATGTACCATTGGAGATTTCATCGCATCATAGATTTCTTTTGACTCCTTTTCAACCTAAATTCTCGATATGCATGAGTTGTTATAGTACTGGATAAAATACATATGATCTATCAATTTAGAAAGAAAGCATGAAATCTCATGAGAATACCCGAGTGGGCGCGAGGGTTAGGGCGTGCATGGAAATGATTGATCGCTCGACATGGTCATGATCCTATGTCTTTGTGCGTAGTAGACATTTGGACACATGCTGTTTGCTAGGGCATATGTGGCGAGTTATCCTCATGTGGTTTCTATCAGCTAGTTGGGTACCCGGGTCTAGATGATGATGATACCCTTAACGGTTGGTAGGGTGTGGTTATATATTTGAGATACCATTAACGGTCGGCAGTGTATGCTCTAAGCCTTCAGGCTGGATTATAAGATCCATTACCGAATGTTGATTGTGCACAATGGTCTAGTGTGATGATGTTATTCAGAGTCGATATTGATGACTGAGATATTGAGAAATGCATTTAATTTCATTATCATCTAATATACCTAATTATCCGGTGTTCATTATGCATCATATGTGGTTGCATTTGATATCATAACATGGTCATCGTCGGCATGCATCATATGTGTCATATTAAGAGAGTTATGATGGTGGTATGACATGGAGATTGGTTTATATATTGTCGAGAATTATATATGTGATCAGTTAGGACAAGATATCCACTATACATTTATATACTCATTCGTGACATAATGCTCTTTCTGATTCATATTATCCAATACATGATTTAATCTCTATTTGGCATCACTGATTCAGGGTATGGTCTATTCACTAAGCCATTTGCTCATGACTCTCTTTATTTTTTTTCTAACCCCTTTCAGATATGTGGTGCATGATACCGACTTTAGATATCCTGAGAAGATATTTTTAGAATGATAAAGTGAGCTATAGGTGCGAGACGGTATAGATGATAGTTTATATAGATATTGAATTGTGCCATTATTGGATATTTGTACTCCTTTGTATCAGACGACGAATTGTATGATACATGTTAGATTATATTGTACTCATGTCTTAGTGATTTTAGTTATATCTTGATAGTTTGTTGTAGCCTATGTGGGCCCTGCTAGATTATATAGTTGTCTAATGTATATTATTGTAGACTTGGATATTCATATTTTAATAGGTTTATTTGGTTAATACTATGATTTATTTGGTGATGGATTATGTGAGCACAGGGGTGTATCTATGCGTGACGGGCCCCGCCCGTTTTGTCGCATGCCGCAGGTGCTGTGTGGGCACGTGGGTGTTCACGTGCCTGTGCCGGGCTGGGACATTACAAAGGGTGCCGGCTTGACCGGAACATCTCACCTTGGATTTGCACCTCAACTCAATCCACAGGACTGTGCCATCTCCAATGGCTACATCGTATCCACAAGATTGCACCTCTTCATTGCCCCCACGGCCCTTTTTCGCCCTCCTCGTCTCCTCCGAGTAACATGATCTCCGTAGCTTGTTTTCCTCGATTTGTGCTGGGGTTAGCCGTCGGGAAAAGCTCTTCTATTGCCCTCCGAAGTCAGTGAGAGGAGCACTAGGTGGTAGGGACTTCCCCCCCTTGTGGTCGAGTGGGAGGACCAAATCCAGCATTGCTTGATGGAGCCGGTTAGGATCCTTTCCAGTCTGTTAGGTTCCTTGGCACCTTGGAGCTTCTTCTCTCTGACCTTCTCCTTCATCATGAATGCTGTAGAAAAGGCCCCCAGCAATGTCCTAGGTCTCATGGGCTTGACCTCTGCTTGTATGTCGGACCTGAGTCCACTGATGAAGGTGCTGCGGAGGGCTGTCTGACCAACCTGGTATGTGGTTGCAAATTCTCTGAAGGTCTTCTTGATAAGCTCAAACTGTGGTCCGTTGAGGTCAAGATTGCTTGGAAGTGTTCATACTCAGTTGGACCGAACCAAGTACATAGGGCGAACGCAAACAGTTGTGTTCGTTATGTCGCTTGGAACTATCTGATTGCGACATCCTCCAATTGGAATGAGGCTATTATGACGTTCTGGTAGTTTGGGGTCCATTCGTGGGTGAACTGATCCATTCAATAGAGCCAGTCTAGTGAATCGCCTCCTGCAAACTTAGGGAAATCGAGTCGTATGACCCAAAACTTGAGGCCCTACAAATGACCCATCTTCATGGATTGCATGTCCTCGTTCCTTGCGTGGGTCCCTTTTGCCACATGGAGGGCGGCCTCACTGTGGCATCGGCTCCATGACCCATTGGTTCGGACAATTGCCTGCCTTAGCTATAGGTGGCTCGGGTCAATCTCTGGCCGCGGGTCGCTCAAGCTAGTCTTGGTGCAGGTGGTTCATGCTAGGGTTTACCCTTCTCTATTTTGGGCCAAACCCTAGCTGCGGGTGGCTCAGTCCAAGCCTTAGGCACAGGTGGTTCGGGCCAAACCCTAGGCACCATTGGGGTAGACCAAGCCCTAGCCATTGGACGAGGAGGTAGAGTTTAGTGTGTCAAACTCCATCTCGTGCATCTAACTTTGGTGGGTTTGTCCATTGGTGTGCACACCCAAGGGATGGGTCCACCCAAAACCCTATGACATCCTCCTCTTCAATCGGTTCAGCGCTCATAAGTTTAGGAGCCGCAACACTCCTCTCTATTTGTGCTTGTGGAGTTCGTTCTTCATGGAGTTCGTGAATAGTGGACACCATCTCAGCCATGAATGCTTGTATTGATTGCAAGGATTGAATCACCTCTGGTGGGGTTGACGATTCTAGCGGTGGATTTGTTCTCGCCGGTGGTGGATCCCTGATCGTAGAAGTCTCCCCGGTTACTCTTGTTGCCATCCCTAGTGTGATTGTCATCTGGTCCAAAAATAACGACGGCTCTGATACCAAATTGTTATGGACCGACTAGAGATGATCCAGAACAAGGGAGTGTAGGCTTTGATTAGTGTAGGCTACATCCTCTGAGTCATCTATAAGGATCACACTACCCGTTGCCTAGGAAAAGCGGTGTTAGAGAGTGTGTTGCTCATTGCACCGAAAAGAAAGACCTTTTGCTCGTTGCTTGTCCACCTATGTACGTGTGAGAGTCTGGACAGTAGGTCTAGTGCTTCCCTTTATGTTGTTAGATGGTCGAAGAGGGGCTCTCTGACCCAGTATAGCTCCTGCAATCGTCGGTGCTGATAAAGATCTACACCCGTTGGTCTAGTCAGGTAGCAGCTATCCCGATCGGTCCGGATTGTTCCGTAGCCTATTATTGGTATCAAAGCGTCGTAAACCCTATCATTAGTATTAGAGCTAGGCGTTCAACAAGGAGAACAATGGAGAACACACCGACATGGGAAGATTCAATCCACGATAACCCTAACCATCATGCCAATTCCTTTGGGGCGGATACAATAGGACTGAGTCAACTAACGTCCATGGGTGTAAACATGGGCTTGGCGGATGAACTTGGGGTCATGTTCTAAACATTGCTGCACAGAATGAACGCAATGCAGAATGATCATAATGCTTTAAAGGAATATGTCATGAACCGATCGGCTGTCATCTCCTCGATGAAGATTAGTGCCTCAAGACGGACCAGCAGTGGGACCACACCGAACCGATACCCCACAGGTCCAAGTATGACATGCTAATGTCAATGATCCTCTTTTTACCTATGCCTACATATCATCCCCCACCTTCGATACAAAACCCAAGACCGACGGTGATGGAACCCGAGAGGCGTGCGGCACTGGTGCGCTTGGTCGATGAAGAGGATTGGCACTTTGAGGATGAAATTGATCCCTTTGGAGATGGTGATTGATACACCTTGGTAGACTCTTTCCTTATTGCATTAGTTATTTATTTTCATTCAAATAAATTTTTTGTACGTCGCGTTCGAATGCCTTTCCGAACACCTGCATTAGGTTCGCAAAAACAGAGAATGTGAAATGTGCATTCGAACGCGGTCGGGTGCATTCGAATGCTGCGTTCAAATGTCTGCATTAGGTTTGCATCAATAGTGAACACTTTTTGTGCGTTCGAACACGATCGAGGTGCATTCGAATTAGGGTTAATAATTATTATTTTGGCTTATTGGCTAGCCTTCGTAAAGGTGTGGATGGTAGCCAAAATCATTATGCTATTGGAATATTGGTTTATTGCCCTCTCTATCTTCTCTCTAGTCTCTCTACCCTAATCTCCCTTCATCTTCATCAACCTATTGGAATATTGGTTTGCATCACTAGGTCATAGGAGTTCTTACCGTGGGCGGAGTGGTCTTATTACACCGCCTACCATAGCTGTATTGGCATGACTCTATTTGAGGTGGTGTATAGGCGGACAGCTCCGACATTACGCGCCTATGACCCAGTTGCATCTACAGATCGGACGGAGGTGGACTTAGCATTGATAGATAGAGATGCCACTTTGAGGGGTTTGCGTGCCTATCTTAAACTGGCTCAAAACCGCATGAACCTGTATGATCGCAGCCATTGGAAGCAGGAGTTCAACATCGGCAGTTGGGTGTTTATGAGGGTACAACCGTATCAATAGGTGACCTTGCGTCCGATGCGTAACCAAAAGTTAGCACATCACTACTTTGGTCTGTTTCGGTGGTAGAGCGTATCGATCTGGTTGTATATCGTTTGGAGCTGCCAGAGGGATCGAGAGTACATCCTATCTTCCATGTTTCATTTGCTGAGAGAGCGGATTTGAGATCATCAGGTCATTGGATCGGTTCTATTGGAGCCATTGGAGGAGACAGAGATCGTAGAGCCACTTCATGTACTTGCTCGGCGCCGCTAACATCATGGTACGAGATTAGAGATGGAGGTTCTAGTTGAGTGGCTGATACGATCTCCCATTAGGCTAATGTTCAATCTCTTCCAATTCTCTGATCTAGACTAGATCTAGCATGAAACTTTGAAATAAGATCCTGAAAGATGCAGCCGTCAGATTGACGTGAAATTTAGATATGTTGTAGCCCCAGAAAAGAGCTTTCCAACAAATTAAGGTTCAGGCGAATCGGATGTGGGGATCTCAAGATGTCGTCTAATTAGTGGACAAACATCAGGGTTGTCCATTTAGGATCCGTGGATGGAGGCACGAGATCCTAGGATGACAGTAGCCCCTCACATACTGCAAGTCACCATGTCCTCCACAGTAGCCCCTCACATACTCCAAGTCACCATGTCCTCCACAGTAGCCCCTTACATACTCCAAGTCACCATGTTGACGTTCATTACCTTAGGAGTCTCCCAATCCTCCTCTCCCACAAAGTGGGCCGATGGCTCACGGTGATCCGGTCTAACCGACGGTTGCATAAGGTGTTCCTCTTCATGCATCCTCGATATGTTTGGTGTTGGGAGTGGCTCCATGTTTGTAGGTGGCATCTCTTTATTTGGAATAGCAGGTGGCGTGCTTGGGAGAAGTGTTCTTGAGGCAATCGCATCAGCCAACTCCATCATGCATTCGTGCGATACCCTAGCAGCTTCTCTCTTCACCATGGCTGCTACCCTATCTGCACACATCTCCTCCATCATCTACAGAAGCAGCACCACGGTTGTGACCTGCTACATGGAAGTCTGGTCCGGACTTGTGGTAGTTTTGTTCTGGTCAGCTAGGATTGGCCAAAGAAGATCCCGATTGATGAGGGTTACCGGTAGCAACTCCTGGACCAGTAGGGATAGATTCGTCTGCCAACCTTCGAGACCTTGTGGAAATGGATGGATGGATTAGGGCATAGGGAAGGTGGCTAGGTTGTGAGAGAAGGACAGAGAGAAAGGTGGGCCACTACTTAGGGTCAAGCGGGTATGACCAGTCCCACAATGGTGGATCCTAAGAAGATGTAGGTCGATCAAGCTTGGAGGAAGGTGAAGATAAAGAAGAAGAAGAGCCCAAGTTCCTTTGAATAATCAATAATGAAAAGAGGCTGCCTTTCCACATCTTTGGAGGCTAGCCAATCATCCAAAAACACTAGAAAAATCTTATTATGACAACTTTCCCGTTGTGCATTTGGACACACCATGATCATGTTCAAATGCCATCCATTTGCGTTGATTGCGTTCTAATGCCCGAAAACAAGTCTTTGGATTTGTAAAAGCAAATCAGGCAAACGCCCACGTTCAGATGCCAACTATTTTTGTTCGAACGCACTTGCCTGGAACTATCTTATTTCCCTAAACATCTAGCAAGCAATTAACAAGACTTCAACGTCTAAAAATGAAATACAATGTATAATTGAGCAAAAGCTGAAATTAAGATAACTAGGGATTCCAATGAACCGTCACACAGAGCAAGTGCCTATGGGGAGAGCTTTTCAGTGGAGTACCTCAGCCACATCATTTCAGCCGAGGCGGCAGCTAATCCAAGCAAGGTTTTCTGCATGGTCAATCAGCCACGACCGAGGACCATCTAAGAGCTTCGCAGCTTTTTGGGCCTGATGGGGTACTACCATCGGTGCCCTGCTCACATCCTTGCTGAGGAAGGACGCCTTTGAGTGGACTAACAAGGCGACCTAGGCCTTCGAGGAGTTGAAGGCCGCTATGACCACTAACCCGTGCTAGCCCTATTGGATTTCTCCTAGTAGTTCCTGGTGGAGTGTGACGCCTCCGGAGCAAGGATCGGCACTGTGCTTACGCAGAAGGGGAGGCCTGTAATATACCTTAGCAAGGCCTTATCGAGAAGGTCATAGTTATTGTCCACTTACGAGTGCGAGATGCTCACCATTTTACATGGGATGACCAAATGGAGACCCTACCTAATTGTTGGCGGTTCATGATTTGGACAGATCGGCGGAGCCTCCACTATTTCATGAGCCTGCGCATTCACATTCCAGCACAGTAAAGGTGGGTCACTAAATTGCTAGGGTATGATTATGAGCTATAGTACAAAAGGGAAGCGGAAAACAAGGCAACAGATGCATTACCCCAGCAACCCGCACTAATGGAGTTGGCGGCCATATCGATGCCGAGTTTTCCATTCCTCGAGGACCTCCGGAGAGTAGGTGCATCTAACCCAAAGATATTGAGGTTGATGCAGGAACTAATGGAAAGCCCGGCGAGCCAACCCAAGCTTGGGAGCCGAGATAGACAATTATTGGACAGAGAGCACATCGAGGTTCTAGCAGATGATAGGTTGCGCGCTCGACTCATGGACCACTTCTACTCCACTCTCGAGGCCAGACAAGAGGGCACACAGAGGACGTACATATGGCTTACACAAAGCTGTACTTGGGCCAACATGAAGAAGGCGGTGACAGCACACATGAAAGCATGTGAGGTGTGCCAGCAGGCGAACACCAACTCACTCAGATCAGTGGTATTATTACAGCCTTTACTGATTCCAGAGTGAGTTTGGGAGGACATCTCCATGGTGCGGGGTTACTTTGTCATATTTGGGGCATAGACAGCCTGAGCAAATATGACCACTTCTCAGCCCTAGGGCACCCGTTCTTTGGAAAGACCGTAGCAGAGGTGTTTGTACGCGATATCGATAAGCTCAATGGCATGCCACGCTCCATTGTATCAGACAGAGATCGGGTCTTTATTAGTGACTTTTGGATCGAGTACTTTATGCTATAGGCGACCTGGTTAGACCTCGGTTCGGCTTACCACCTG
Organism: Typha latifolia; assembly: GCF_019914945.1. Taxonomy (NCBI): domain Eukaryota; kingdom Viridiplantae; phylum Streptophyta; class Magnoliopsida; order Poales; family Typhaceae; genus Typha; species Typha latifolia. The sequence goes on along the minus strand of NW_027330502.1, from coordinate 11,531 downwards.
CAGATAGATGGCCAAACCGAGGTGGTAAATCGGGGCATCGAGTAGTACTCTTCGCTGCTTTGTAGGAGAGCGCCCCAAGAGATTGCTTAATAACTTGCATTAGGTAGAGTGGTCATTCAACAGTGTACTTTATGCTAAGGTCACACAAGCATTCAGATGATAGCCTTCAGACAGTGTATGGTAGAACACCATCGACCTTGCGGACCTATGACCCCATGGCCTCTACAGCATAGACAGAAACGGACGTAGAGCTAATTGATAGAGATGCTACCCTAAGGAGGCTGAGGACCCACATGGTAGAGGTGTAGATCCACATAAAGCAGGTCTATGATCACAGGCATTGGCGACCTAGTGTTCATGTGTTCGGCCATATCGGCAAGTGACTCTAAGACCGGTACGGAACCAAAAACTATTGCACCAGTACTTTGGGCCATTCCAAGTGCTCGAGCAACTTGGCTCGGTAGCATATAGATTGGCATTGACCGAGGGATCCCGCGTTCATCTAATGTTCCATGTTTCACTCCTGAAGGCTTGAGTCTGGACGGACTAGATCATGGATTGGGACATAGCCGACCCAGTGGAGGAGACACACCTAGTGGAGCCGGTGAGGGTTCTGGCTCAGAGGCGATGACGTAAATAGGGGAGACTACAGAAAAAGATTTTGGTGGAGTGGTTGGGTTGACACTTCGAAGACGCTATGTGGGAGCTTGAGTATGAGATAGCCGAACGCTTCCCTAACTTCACACCTTGAGGACAAGGTGGCGGAAGCGTGGTGGATTGTTGTGAATTCTATCCTCTCTATCTCTCTCTCTCTCTCTCTCTCTCTCTCTTCAGTTGGCGACACTCCCGAGACCACCAGCTGAACTCTCACGCACCCCCCTCACCTATTCCCCTACTACTCATTCCCTCAGCTCACGTAACTGAGATCCCTCTCGCTCACCCACACCGCAGCCCACTATCATCTTCCTCCTTTGCCTCGACTCCACCTCGCTAGCAAACCCCTTTTCATCAGCCGGTCTCCATTTCCCATCCAGACCACCACCCAACTACTACTTTCTCATCCGTAACCGCCATCATGTACTCTTTAATACTTATAAATGTATCCTTAATAGTATTATGTCATGAATGAGTATAGAAATGCATCCTTAATAGCATTATGTCATGAATGAGTATATAAATGTATCCTTAATATATAAATGTATGGTAGCTATTATGTCATAAATTATCAAGTATATAATTCTCAACAATGTATAAACAAATCTCTATGTCATATTTTCATCATAACCCTCTCAAATATTACACATATGATGTATGCCGACTATGATCATGTTATGATTTCAAATGCAACCACATATGATGCATAATAACCACTTGATAATTAGGTATATCAAATGATAATGAAATTATATGCATTTCTCAATATCTCATTCATCAACACGACTCTGAATAACACCATCATATTAGACTACTGTGCACAGTCAACATCTAGTACTCAGTCTCAAATCCAGCCAAAAGGATTAGAGCATACCCTGTCAACTGTTAAGGGTATCTCAATAATATAATTATGCCCCTGCCAATCGTTAAGGGTATCATCATCATCCAGACCCGGGTACCCAACGAGCAGACCAATCGTTAAGGGTATCATCATCATCCTGACATATTTAGGGCATCTTGCGTTGGTACATGTTGGTGTTTTTTGATAATATTTTGGTATATAATAGATGATGTGAAGATCATTTGAAACATTTACATGAAGTGCTGAAATTGCTTGAAGTAAATTCTTTGAAAGTAGAGATGTCTAAATGTTTGTACTGTGGTTTTCTGCTGTACCGTGGTTTTCTTTCGGAGTCAGTGTAGAGCCTCCTGGAAGTTCTTGTAGTGGGTTGGACCGAATCGCCTACATATGGCATCAGTGAACTCAGCCCAGGTCTGAAACGGTTGGGTACGAATGGCAGCCCATAACCAATCGCACGCCTCATCTTATAAGTGGAACGACGCTAGTCTGACTTGTTGGTGCACCGGAGTCCCTTGGTAGTCAAATAGCTGCTCGACTCGATGCAACTTGAAAACGTAGGAAATTCAAGTCGCAAAGTACGAACTTGAACTCCAGGGATCTGGTTTTCATCTCAACCCAATTGAGCCCAAGGCTGGTTGTGTGCTCTATACCCTTGAACTGATGGAAATCTTTGGTGTGGGTTCCATTGGCCCAATTGTCGTCTTGGCCCACTAGCCCACGGATCTGCTTCTTCTGGTTCGATGTTGAACCATGCAACTTGTGGCTCAATCCGCACGCCTGGTTCAGTAGGGCGAAACCAAGACTGAACTAGTTCATTAAGAACCCTGGGCGTTGGATCTGGCTCATAGGCTACACGATAAGATGAACTAGGTACATCTTGGCTAGGCCTTGGGGAGCACGCCCTAGGTCTTGGTCTGCAAAAAATCCTACGGGGTCTTGAGTATTTGTTGCAGCTGTCGCTGCTGTTGGTGCAAATATGGAAGGAGATCCTTGACGACCAGAAGTAAGGGAAAACATCATTTCGAATTTTCTTTCCAATCGTGCTTCTCTTTCCTTCTCTCTCACATCCTGTGCTTGCAAAACGAAGGCCAGCCAGCCACTCAGGTGTTGCTGGTTGTACTGGTGTGACTAGAGGTGGTGCCACCATGGTCGAACTTGCCTGGTCTCTCAATGGTGTCGACATTAGGGGAGAGGTGTTTTCAGTTTCTGATTATTCAGAGGTGTGGGGAACTTCATGTTCTGCTGCCCTTGCTGCTCTAGATCTGATTTCCACCATGGAAACGTTCCAAGGAAGGAAGGGCTGTGATACCAATTGTAGCGGCCCAATTTATAGAAAAGCAGATCTTGATTCTCTCACCAGTCAAGAGAGAGTGGCCACGAACTGGTGGTGGAGTGGTGGAGGAGGGCCGTAGTGGAAGTGTAGAGGAAAATTTCAGAGGTGTTGGAGGAGGCTATTTATATTATGGCTACTCCTAGGGCTAAAACTAGCTGATTCATTTCATAATGAGCAAAAGTGTTGCACACCACAATTGGCTAACTCCGAATTAGGCTGTTTAACCCTCATCTGGACAGACTAATGCTAATAAGCAAACTTAGACCAACTAGGTCTAATAAGCAAATGCAACAGACCATAAAGTCTTAATTGAACAACTTAAAGGAAATAAGCAAATTTAAGATGGATACTGTTCCAATCGAGGACCAAGTGATTTTGCTTCGCTAGGCTAGATCAGCTTGGTGTTAGGGCTTCGGTCAAAACACGCTTGCATCAGTTTCGCAAAAATAGAGAATACAAAATGTTGCACACAATTGGGCGCATTCAAACGCTGCGTTTGAATGTCTACACCAACTTTGCATCGACAGTGAATGCCTTTTGTGCATTCGAACGTGATCAACAGGAGTCCAATAGAATTTGGGTTAATAATTGTTATTTTGGCTTGTTGGCTACCCTCTATAAAGGTGTGGATGGCCAATAGCGGACCGAGTGATTTTGCTTCGCTAGACTAGATCAGCTTGGTCTTACGGATAAGGTCAAAATACGCTTGCATCAGGTTCGAAAAAACAGAGAATGCGAAATGTGTGTTCGAATGCAGTTGGGCACATTCAAACGCTACATTCGAATGTTTGTACCAGGTTCGCATCGATAGTGAATGTCTTTTGTGCGTTTGAGCGCGATCGACAGGAGTCCAATAGAATTAGGGTTAATAATTGTTATTTTGGTTTGTTGGCTACCCTCTATAAACGTGTGGATGGGAGCCAAAATCATTATGCTTATTGAATATTAGTTTCTTGCCTCCTTAATCCTCTCTCTAGTCTCTCTACCCTAATCTCCCTCCTCACCAACCTACCACCTCTACCCTTGCAATAAATCCAAATCTTGTGGATGATAGGAGGATAAATTGATTTCCCCAAGTTCCATGGAGGAGACCCAGTCAAGTGGCTGTACCACGTGGAGCAATTCTTCGCTTTCCAACATATAGAAGAAAATGAGAAGGTATTGCTCACGAGTTTTCATTTAGAAGGGCCTACTCTTCAATGGTATAGATTGGCTTCCACCAATGGCAGATCGGCATTTGTGGGGTGGCACCGGTGAAAAGTGGTGATGGAAAGGTTATGGTTGATGGAAGGGTTAGGGCAAATGTTGGATAGATTGGAAGAAGGGGAAGGAGAGGGCCGCCTCTAAGGGTCTAGGGTGATTGGCCGGTCGAGGGAGGTTCGAAGTGGCATTGCCGGGGAATGAGAAAACAAGAGCGAAGAAGACGAAGGAGGCAAGGCAAAACTCAATTCTTTAATAATAATTTAGTTGCCATCCACATCCCTTTAGAGGCTAACTGAAACAACTCAAACTGAACCCTAAAAAATACAATTTCGCCGACTACGTTCGAATGCACCCGACCGCATTCGAACGCACCGAGTTTGCTCTTCTCTGGATTTGCGAATGTGACGCAGGCATTCGAATGCGAGATCGAACGCGTCTATTTCCCACTTCTCTAGATTTGTGAACGTGATGCAGATGTTCACAGTGCGTTCCAACGGGGCATTCGAACGCACAATGCACACTCTCACAATCGCGTTCGAACTCACTCCACCCGCGTTCGAATGCGACTTATAGAAAAATTATTTTCTTAGAAATTAAACATTAAAACAAGAAACAAAGACACTCCTAACTTGAATCCATGCTCGAGACGACATCGGTGAAATTCGAATCGTATCAATCCACCACGCTTCAGCAACCTTGTCCTCAAGGTTTAAAATTTAGGAAGCGATCCAGGATATCTGACTCTAGCTTCCATGTAGACTCGTAAGTAAGTTTGCCCAGCCACTCAATCAGCACTTCAACCAATCTGGATCCATGGCGTCTTCTCCTGCGGCCTATTACTCGGATCGGTTCAATGGGGCCATCTTCCTCCATTGGTTCGGGTAAGGCTGAATCCACCACATGGTTAGGCCCGATCTGGGCCTAGAATGTCGATACATGGAAGACCGGATGTATCTTGGTTCCTTCAGGTAGGTCCAACTAGTAAGCTACTGGACCAATTCGTTGTAGCACTCAGTACGGACCAAAGTACTTATGACCCAACTTTGGTTCAAAATTGGCCTCAATGTGGCTTGCCGGTATGGTTGAGCTCGAACAAACACCAATTGATCCACCTCAAACTCTCGCTCATGTCGGCCTTTGTCATGAGTCTGCTTCATGCGATTTTGGACTATTGCTAGGTGCATCTTGAGCCATCTCAAGGTTTCATCTCGATCCGCAAGTTCCAAGTCAAGCTCGGTCCTATCCTCTGCCGCGAGTCTATCGTAGGTACGCGAGTGCGCCCATAAACAGCCTCAAAGGGGGTCATGCCGATGCTAGAGTGATGAGCGGTATTGTATGACCACTCGGCCCATGGAAGAAATTTGACCCAATCCTTTGGTCGATCCGCCACAAAGCATCGCAAGTATTGGTCTAGTCCGCGATTCACCACCTCGGTTTGGCCATCCGTCTCGAGGTGATATGCTGAACTAAGGTTGATTTGAGTCCCTTGCAATCTGAAGAACTCGGACCAAAACTCGTTGATGAAGATGTGATCCTAGTCTGACATGATCGTCCTAGGCATCCCATGCAAGTGCGCCACTTCCCGAACAAAAATTTCAGCAACCTTTTTCGCTGAAAACGGGTGCGTCAATGCTATGAAATGAGCATATTTGCTTAGTCTATCCACCACAACGAACACCACCGATTGTCCTTGAATCTCTGGCAACCCCTCGATGAAGTCGATGGAGATGTCCTCCCAAATACGCTCAAGTATAGGCAGTGGTTGCAGCAGCCCACTGGGCTTGAGTGCCTCTGATTTGACTCGGCAGATTTGACATTCACGCACATACTTCTTGACATCCGTCTTCATCGCTGTCCATGCACAGTTTTGGGCCAGCCGCTTGTAGGTATGTAATACCTCTTCATGACCTGCTATAGGAGTATCATGGAAATGTGCTATTAATAGTCTCCGTAGCTCTTCGTTCCGGGGTACCTTGATCCGCCCGCGATCTAGTACTAACCCATCACGCTCCTCGTGCTCGGGGTGGCTTGAGGGGTTCTTTCTCAGCTCCTCCAAGAGTCGGACCAGATCACTATCCTCTGCACTGGCTCTCCGTAGATCTGAGAAGAAAGGAAAGGTGGGTGCTGAGAAAGAAGCGAGCTCCCTTGCGTCCCCTTCGTTTGGGAAGTTCAAGCAGCAGTTGACTTCCATCCAGCAGCACTCTATTGTCATTCGTCCAAAATATCAATGTGAGGCTTTAAAATCAAATGTCATGGGCGAGCTTCGAAGCCATTGAGTCCCCAAAACAATGTCGGCACCTCGCAAGGCCAACGGATAAAGGTCCAATGTGAAGAATTGGCCTTGCACCTTCAACTCCACACCTCTATAAATAAAATCTGCCCACAATGTGGGGCAGTCTCCAATTATCACGTCATACCCTTCCATCAGTTTCGATTCAAGCCCAATCTTCTTAAGGAGTCTCTTATCAATGAAGTTGTGGGTGGACCCGGTGTAGATCAAGATTCTCACTATAGATGTCTTGATTACACTGTTCACCCTCAAAGTCCTTGGTGCGGCTGTCCCAGAATAGGCGTGGAGGGAGATCTCGGCCATCATGTCGTCCATAGGTCGCTCCACAGCGACTTCTCCTTATTGCCCAGCCACGCTCTCACCTTCATCTACAATCTCGTCCTCAGCCTCCTCCAATTCGTCGCTGATCCCATCGGTTTAGCGCAGCGATGCCCGGGTACAAACTTCTCATCACAACGAAAGCATAGGCCTTTTGCCCTTCGTTCCTCCACTTGAGCAGGTGTGAGTGCTCATCCCAGACCTCTAGGTGCGTACTTCACATCTTGGGATGGCTTCAAAGGCGCTCGAGGAGGTACCACTACAGCAGCAATTCTTGGTACTTCAGTGATATTTCCTGCCACTATGGTTGGTTGAGCTTGATTGCGGCTTCCTTGGCTCGTCCAACTCTGTTTCAGGTGTAACTACATGGCCCTGTGTTTGTCTTCCATAAGCACCGCATCTTCGAAGGCCTCCTTTAAAGTTCTAGGCCTTAAAGCTTTCACATCGGCTTGTATGTCTCCCCGCAGCCCGGAGATGAAGGTGCTGCGAAGTTGCTGATCCGTCCATGGTGGATGACATCGGCTACTTATCCTCTCAAAATTTTCTTGGTATGCTCCAACCGTGGTCTTTTGCAGTGTCTTTGAGAGGAAAGCATCAAAGTCTTCATACCCCGATGCTCCAAATCACCGTGTGATATCAGCACAAAATTCAGCCCAAGTATCGATAGCCTTATTGGCATTGGCTGCTCAAAACCAATAAAGCGCTGCATCCTCAAGGTGGAAGCTTGCAAGCATCTCTTTGTATTCTTCCGCTGTACCTTGCTATGCGAAGAATTGCTCCGCCCATACAACCAATCGATCGGATCACCACCTTTGAACTTGGGGAATTTGAGACGCATGATTTGTCCACAGTTTCCATTGTCTCATTTCGGATAATGTCCAAGTCCTTGTCTAACCAGAGGAGGATGCACCATGAAGGGTTGATAATCCCTCCTTCGGTTTTGATTAACTTGTCGTGGTTCCGAATCGTATTGACCCGCCCACGGATCTTGATCTCTAAGGTGGTCTCTATAGTGGTTCACTCGTCGGATGGGTTCACCTGCAACTGTGCCTGGTGTAACCATCCTTGCTTGTCTCTGCCCATAGGGTGGTGGCAGCAGCGGCTCTTGTGGTTGGAAAGGTTAAACTGGTGGCGGTGGGTTCATGGGTGTGGACTCGCGTCGTGGGGTCGATGGTGCGTTCCCATTTGCCATGGCTTCCCCTGTCGCCCGTAATTCCCGCATCATCTCCGTCATCATCTGATTGTTGATGGCCATTTGTTTGGATAGAGACCCCAACATGGCTTGAACACTAGGCCATTTGTTCGGATAGAGACCCCAACACGGCTTGAACACTAGGTTCTTCCGTATTCCGATTAGATCGAGTGGTTCCGTGGGTAGAAGTCCCCCCCGCAAGCATTTCCCCCTCCTCTATTGGGAGAATCTCTTCTTCATCAGGAGACAGAAAGAAGATCAATGAATGCCTTCTTTCTCTCCTCCCCTCAACCGCACGTGGTTCTATGGGACCTGAGAAAGCGGAGACTGCGTCAGGGCTAGGTTCGGCACTAATATCAGTCACTTACTCTCCATAAGGACACGACGAGGAGAAAGACCCTCTTTAACCTCAATTCTGATTGGCCAATATGAGTTCACCTGGCACTAGCTGCTTTATCGGGGAATTTCCAATTCTCGCCGTGCAGCCATGGCTCTGGTGGTCATCATAGGAAGTGCTTGTCCGACGAATGGTGGCTCTGATACCAAACTTGATACAATCTCCCGTTAGGCAAAGGTTTGATCTCTTCCAATTCTCTGATCTAGACTAGATCTGCTATGCAACTTTGAAATAAGATCTCGAAAGATGCTGCCGTTGGATTGACATAAAATTTGGATATGCTGTAGCCCCAGAAAAGATCTTGCCAACAAATCAAGTTTCAAATGAATCGAATGTGGGGATCTCGAGATGTTGTCCGATTAGTGGACGAACATCAGGGTGGTATGTTTAGGATTCGTGGATGGAAGCACGAGATCCTTGGATGATGGTGGTTGGAGGTGGACCAGCGTTTCTAGGGTGGCACCGGTGAAAAGTGGTGATGGAAAGGTTATAGTTGATGGAAGGGTTACGGCAAGTGTTGCATAGATTGGAAGAAGGGGAAGGAGAGGGCCGCCCCTAAGGGTCTAGGGTGATTGGCTAGTCGAGGGAGGTTAGAAGCGGTATCGCTGGGGATTGAGAGAACAAGAGCGAAGAAGATGAAAAAGGCAAGGCAAAACTCAATTCTTCAATAATAATTTGGTTGCCATCCACTTCCCTTTTAGAGGCTAACCCAAACAACTCAAAATGAACCCTAAACAATACAATTTCGCCAATTGCGTTCGAACGCGCCTGACCACGTTCGAACGCCGGTCGCTCTTCTCTAGATTTGCGAACGTGATACAGGCATTCGAATGTGCGATCGAACGCGCCTGTTTCCCATTTCTCTGGATTTGCGAACGCAATGCAGGCGTTCACAGTGCGTTCGAATGCACAATGCACTCTCTCACAACCCGTTCATAACTGCGTTCACAACCGCGTTCGAACTCACTCCACCCGCATTTGAATGCGACTTACAGAAAAGTTATTTTTTTGAAAATAAACATTAAAACAAAAACAAAGACACTCCTAATGTAAATCCACGCTCGAGACGACATCGGTGAAGTCCGAATCATATCAGTGGCTTGGCAAGCCATCCGACAAGGTGACATGGTTGTTGGAGACGAACATCTTGGAGCGTTTCCCCGACTTTACACCTTAAGGGCAAGGTGGGGGAAGTGTTGTGAGGTCTCTCTATTGGAATGTTGGTTTTTTGCCTCCTCTATCCTCTCTTTAGTCTCTCTACCCTAATCTCCCTCCTCCCTCTTTACCAACCTACCACCGACATCGTTGGCAAGGTCTCTCCTAACTTCTAATCTCCCTCGTCTGTTGAGTCCTCCCTCTTCTTTGGGATCTCGACCACTTCCTCCCCTTCGTCTTTATCCCCTTAAAAACATCACCCATTCACCCTCATCTCCATTATCATCCATTACCCTAACTTCCACTCCATCCGTCACCACCACTATCATCCGCAATATATCATAATTTCATCCCAATGTAGTTCGAATCTGCGAAGGGTGTAAATACAAAAAATGTAGATTAGGGAGATATGGTTCGATTCCATCTCATAATTTTCTAACTACTAGAGAATATTTGGTGAATATTTTTCCTCGGTTGCGCGGACTGCTTCCTGCAATAAATTCAGATCTTAAAAGAATTGTTCAGTAGCCTAACATTTTTATCGGAGCCATGCGAACCTCACACCTCCATTAATGGTGGATACAAGGAAGATGACATAAACATGGAAACAAATGGAGAGCACGCCGACAAGGGAAGACTCAATCCACGATAATCCTAACAGTGAGGCCGATCCCCTTAGAATGACCACGGTAGGACTGAGTTAACCAACGTCTATGGGTGTGAACATAGGCTTGGTAGATGAACTTAGGGGCATGTTTCAAACATTGCTGCAAAAATTTGACGCAATACAAAATGATCATAATGTTTTAAATGAATATTTCATGAACCGATCGGCTTCGTCATCTCCTTGACGAAGATCAGTGTCTCAAGACAGACCAGCGGTGGGACCACATTGAACCGATACCCCATAGGTCCAGGTGCAATATGTGAGTGTCAATGATCCTCTTTTGCCTATGCCTACACCATCCCCCACCTCTGATATAAAACCCAAGACTGGCGGTGGTGGAACCCGAGAGGCGTGCAACACCGATGCGCCTCATCGATGAGAAGGATTGGCACTTTGAGAATGAGGTTGATCCCTTGGGAGATGGTGATGGACGTGCTCGAGGATTTAGAGAAAGAGATCACAATGCACAAAGGTTCAGAACTTAACCAAGGATCTTTTGTGAACCCGATAATACTATTCGGGGGAGAAACGCACGCTTGGACTTTCCAAAATTCCAAGGTGGTGACCTAATGGATTGGGTGTTTCAAGTTGAACAATACTTTGATTGTCAATGGACAATGGAGGACACAAAGATCCAGATGGCAAGCTTTCACCTCCAAGGAACAGCAATGCATTGGTACCGATCGGTTATTCATGGTGCAGGATTTACCGGTCAGGCTGAGTTTTGTAAGAGGATTACACGCAGATTTAGGATAGTGGCATATGAAGATTTTGCTGCCACATTAAGCAAGATGGTTCAAAGGACGACCGTTTTGGCGTATCAAGCTGAATTTGAAAGAGTTCTTACTCGTTGTGATCCACCTTGGCCTGAACCGACATTGATGAGCACATTTATTCCAGCGCTGTGAGAGGATATACAGGCGGATGTTTGTGCACTATGTCCTACCACTCTTAAGGAGGCCTTTGAGAAGGCTGTGAGAATGGAGCAAAAGCATAAGGCTCTCAAGATGGCAGCGAAAACAAGTTGAAGCAACTAAGATGAGCGGTTTGTGCCTAGAACACTGGCTGAAAATTCTGTGAGTTAAAAGACAACGGCTGCTAGTACTAGACCATGACTACCTTTGAGACATTCTTCCAATGTTAGAGGCACAAGACCCCCGTTCGAACTCTCACACCTACCTAGGTGGAGGAGCGAAGAGTGAAAGGTCTTTGCTTTCGATGCGATGAACGTTTCATCCTCAGTCATCGGTGTTCCAAACCGATCTGGAGTGTGATGCTCATCGACGGTCCCGAGGAGGATGATGAGCTTGTGGGTGATGGAGAGTGCTCAGAGGAGGTCCATGAGGAGGGGCATTGAAAAGGGCATGGAGGAAGATATCCAAGCTGAAATATTGATGCATCCATTTTCAGGTACTTCTGCGCCGAGGACATTGCGGGTAAATGGACTCATTAGAAAGCAT